>NW_028284011.1:0-12848 GCF_059441095.1 Idiotropiscis lumnitzeri
CTTTTTCAAAGACACCACTATGAGTATCGATAAATTGCCCAAAAGGATTCAACAAAAAATCTCGGTCTTATATTTGACACAACTATGTCGTTTCAAATGCACATTAAAAATATTACTAGAACTGCATTTGTTCATCTGCGTAACATTGCTAAAATTCGCCCAATTCTATCAACTTGTGATGCAAAAATCTTAATCCATGCGTTTGTTACGTCTCGCCTCGACTATTGTAACGTTTTGCTCTCGGGTCTCCCCATGTCTAGTATTAAAAGTTAGTTCAAAATGCAGCAGCTAGACTCTTGACTAGAACGAGAAAGTTTGATCATATTACCCCGATACTTGCCAATTTGAATTGGCTTCCGGTCCACTTGAGATGTGATTTTAAAGTTCTGCTACTTGCCTATAAAATATTGCATGGCTTAGCACCTTCCTATCTCGTTGACCTCGTGGTACCATATGTTCCGTCCCGAAACCTTCGCTCACAAAATGCTGGTCTTTTAGTGATCCCGCGAGCCAAAAAGAAGTCCACAGGTTCTAGAGCGTTCTCTATTCGGGCACCAATGCTTTGGAATGTACTACCCTCAGGTATTAGAGGCGCCACCTCAGTAGAAATGTTCAAAACACTATTAAAGACGCATTTATACTCTTGTGCATTTAGTTGAACTATTTGTTGGCCTGTTTACTGCCGCTTTTTCTCTTATCTTCTCTTTTCTGCCCCCTTTTCCCCGGCTGGGGGATTAGGTGACGGTGACCCACTAGGAAGTTTAAGGCATTGACAAACTGGGCATGCACCTGTTCCAGTGATGTCGTCTTCCTGCAGCGCGACATTTATTTATATACTTTAGCATCTAATTTAATTATTTGTTGGCCTGTTTACTGCCGCTTCTCCTCTTTTCTGCCCCCTCTTCCCCTGCTTGGGAATTAGGTGATGGTGACCTGCTATGAAGATTACGGCACTGACCAACCGGGGAGGGACCTGCTCTGCCGAAGTCGTCTTCATGCAGCACCTCTTCTGATTTCCCTATATTTCAGCACTTCGTTGAACTACTTGTTGGCCTGTTTACTATTTCTGTTCTTTTTTTTCTGTTCCCAATTCCACAGCTTGGGAATTAGGTGATGGTGATTCACTTGGAAGTGGCTGTTCTGAATTTACCCCAAACTGACTATTTCAAGATCAAAGGCTCAACCTCGGATATGCTGCCATGGCGATTACGGTCCTGGATGAGGACCCACTCCACTAAAGTCATCTTCCTGCAGCACTTCATTTAATTGACTCTCACATTATCTCATCTAACATTGTATAGCATCATTGTATGTGTCAAATGTTGCCCACTTGGCATCCAAAGCAGCCTGGTCATCCTGGAAGGGGGTTTCCCCCCCATCTGTGGTCCCTTCTCAAGTTTTCTCACTTTTCCCCCAATGGGGTTTTGAGTTTTTCCTTGCCCTCCTGGGGGTTAAGATCAGTGGATGTTGATTGTGGTTATGTAAAGCCCTTTGAGACTGTCTGTGATTAAGGGCTATACACATAAAATTGACTTGACTCGACTTGGACCAGAATAGAAGTGGATGAGGGAAAAAGGGAGGGGCGGTGTTGACTGATATTGTGCAGATGGAAGTAGGCTGACCGGGTTGTGTTATTATGCTTATGGAAAGATAGAGTGCTGTCAAGGATGACACCCAGACTCTTGACCTGAGGGGATGGGAAAACAATGGAGGGGCCAACAGGAATGGGAAAACTGCCAACTTTGGATTGTATTGATTTTGTACTGAAAAGAATAACTTCTGTTTTGTCGCTGTTAAGCCTCATGAAATTATTAGAAAACCAGTCATTGATTTCAGATAGACAGGAGGTGACGGAGGTGGGAGGGAGTGATATGCTGGGTTTGCAGGAGAACTAGAGCTGGGTGTCATCCGCGAAGCAATGGAAAGCGATATTGAATTTTCGGAAAATTCTGCCAAGGGGAAGGAGGTATATGATAAATAATAGGGGGGCCAGGACCGAGCCTTGGGGCAAACCTGAGGTGACTGGGAGGGACTTTGATGAGAAATATTTAAGCTGGATGAACTGAGTGCGGTCTTTGAAGTATGAATGGAACCAGTTGAGGGCGGTGTGGGTGATGCCGATGGAAGAAAGTCTTTTGAGAAGGATGGTGTGTGAGATGGTGTCAAAGGCCGCAGTCAGGTTAAGAAGGATGACAATGGAGAATGAATCTGAGTCAGCTGCAATGAGGAGAGCAGAGGTGACCTTGAGTAGAGTTGATTCAGTGCTGTGAAGTGCACGGAAACCGGACTGAAAGGGTTATTGCAGGTGAGATGAGAGTGGAGTTGAGTGGCGACTACATTATCTAGGACTTTTGAAATGAATGGTAGGTAGGAAATAGGGCGGAGGTTCAGGAAATAGTACTGAGCGGCTTTTTCTTAATCTCATGAGAAAATGTACTTGGGCAAGCACAGTCGAAAAGAGTCGTGCGTTATCTCAGCCCAGCCTCACATTCTTCCCCCGGCACGGGTCTACGTCCAAGGGAAGGTCCTCTCCAGATTAATCATTGTCTGGATGGTTGATTCCCAGCTGGTCCCCAAGACTGGTATTCCACGGCTGGCCTTCTCCGGCGGGCAGTCTCTCCGTCTCTTCTGCTGGTATTCCCCTGTAATCTTGTCAGTGTGCATGTATGTGTGCTCCAAAATCAAATTATGTCTTTCAGAATGTGTTTTTGCAATGGCGTCCCCTTGAACCCTCCAATCAATCAATCAAATTTTATTTATAAGAGCACTTTTCATACATAAAATGCGGCTCAAAGTGCTGTACAATAAAAACATCCAAATTACAACGAAAAACTAAAACCCATTCCACCCACTCAACATAAACACAAGACACATCCACATACACGCCTGAACTCGCACACACACAGAACACTCGCATTCACACAACTTAATAAACCATCTTAGTAGAAAGACAGGGTAAGGCACAGAGAAACCATATGAGAAAATGTACCCAGGGTAGGTCATCCGCGCTGAGAGGGATGACGGCTCACGCCCACAGGGAGCTGCGCCAACACACAGACCCCTAGCCCAGACTGACCGGGGTAGACCCTACACATAGTGCAGAGGGCCCCGGTCCGCCGGGCCTAAGGAGCCTCCGGGATGAAGCCCCCTGTGAGAAGGCCAGCCACACCTCCCAGCGCGGAGGCCCCCCTTGAGGAAACACTGGAGCTAAAATATATAAAAGAAAATGATAATGCTAAACAAAAAAGAAGCTAAAAATTAAAGGACAATAATATAAAAAGACGAAGCTAAAATATATAAGAAAAATTATGATACTAAAAGACAGAGAAGAAGCTAAAAATTAAAAGACAATAATATAAAACGACGCAGCTAAAATATATAAGAAAAATGATGATACTAAAAGACAAAGAAGCTAAAAAAAATTAAAGACAATGATAATATATAAAATGACAATCCTGAATTAAAAGACTAAGATAAATTATTTAAAAGCCAAACAAAAAAGGTGAGTCTTGAGCAGGGGTGGGCAATTATTTTTTCCATGGGGCCACATAAGAAACATTAAATATTGTGGAGGGCCGGGCCAAAAGGCTGAACTCAATTCTGCATAATATTAATTGTATTTCTTTTTTAAAAAGCAGTAAATAGCACTGTTTTGACAAGCTGGCATTAAAGTTAAGCAATGAAACTAAATACCAAATAAACTGAAAAAATGAGGTTGCCTTACAAAAATGTATTCATTCAAATTTCTCAACACAATGGTAGACATAATATTAACATTTTTTACTATTTGTGACTCATATTAGTAAACATATTCTGTCACATTCACTTCAAAACACATTTTGAGTTCCATATACTGTTGGATAGTTGTGTAAAGGTTCTGAGCATTTTAAAGACATCACAATATTGTCTTTTTGCACCAAACATTAAGCAAGATACAACATATTGACTGTCACTGAACTGTGATTTTGAGAAAAAGTGTCCCAGTTCATTGTTATCTGGTGCCGTTTTTATATTTCTCTGCATGTTTCGTCTGGTAATGCCGACTCAAATTGTAGTCCTTCAACACGGCGATCTGCTCCCCGCAAACTAAACACACAGCTTTACCTCTAACTTCAGTAAATAAATACTTCGCTGTCCAATTTTTGTTGAAAATTCTACATTCGGCATCTACCTTTCTTTTTGTAGCCTGAGCGGACATTTTTGAGGACGAACGTTGTCTTGTTGTGATTCAATCGCGCGCATGTCTTGATAAACGCATTACGTCATTATGTGCGACGCACATTGTGCGGGAATAAAAAAAAAAACAATTTCAGAATAAAAGCAGTGCAGCTTTCGCCCATGAATGAGGTGAAATTAAAAAGTATGTTTATTTTGAAATTTCCAATTAACCTTACACTCGCGGTCAGAGTCAACCAAAGGTATGTGGCCCGGGCCATACAATGCCCAGGTCTGTCATACGGGCCAGTCAGTGCCACCCGGCGGGCCGGATGTGGCCCGCGGGCCGTGCAATGCCCAGGTCTGGTCTTGAGCCTCCTTTTAAAAATATCAACAGTCTCTGCGGACCTGATGTCCTCCGGCAGGCTATTCCATAGACGAGGACCAGAATGGCTGAATGCAGCCTCGCCATGTGTTCCAGTCCTCACCCGAGGAATAATTAACAGGCCGGTGCCAGAGGACCTCAGGGTCCGCGAGGATGGCCCAAGACCGTTAAGGCATTTAAAAACTAATTGAAGAACCTTAAAATCAATCCTGAAACACACGGGGAGCCAATGCAGCGATTTTAAAACTAAATCCAGTGCCCAATTTGGTATGTTTGCATCTCTATGTCCTATGTGGAGAATGTGCTTTGTCATATTTGTCCATGAAGTGCTGTCTGGCTTGTCATCAGTTTGTAATGTGCAGACTGAATATGTATGATGTGAATGTGAGTGTAGGTCATGAAAATACTATGTTCACACATTTATAAACTAAGTAATATAACTTTAGCATGTGAAAATAATATCATAAATCAGTAAAGACCATGACTACAATCAGTCATTCCTATGCGTAGTAGAATTAGAATTAGAATTAGAAATCCCTTTATTGTCATTGTACTCAAGTGTGCAACGAGATTAGAAGGCTCCCCTCTCCAGTGCAATACAACAATAAGACAGACAAATATATAAATTAGATTAATAAATAAGAGAGTGCAATGGAATTTAGTACAGAATAGGGTATATAAAAACACATCACGATGCTGTTCTGCAAGGTAAGGGTGTTCTCGTGTGTGTGTGAGAGTTCAGAATGGAGATGGCTCTCGGAAAGCAACTGTTTCTCAGTCTATTGGTCCTCGATTTGATGCATCTGTAGCGCCTGCCAGAGGGCAACAGGTCGAACAGGTGTGAGTTTGGGTGGGTATTGTCTTTGACGATGTTGAGATCCCTTCTGAGGCACCGGGCGGTGTAGATGTCCGACAGTGAGGGGAGAGGGCAGCCAATAATCCTTTGCGCTGTTTTGACTGTCCTCTGGAGCCTCACTCTGTCGGCCTCAGTGCAGCCGCTGTACCAGGTGGAGACACAGTACGTCAACAGGCTCTCAATGGACGAGTGGTAGAAGGCTAGCAGCAGCTTCCTGTCCAGGTTGAATTTCCTGAGGACTCTCAGGAAGTGCAGACGCTGGTGGACCTTCTTTACCACTGCTGTGGTGTTGTGAGTCCAAGAAAGGTCGTCGGAGATCTGTACTCCCAGGAACTTGAACGTGTGGACCCTCTCCACACACACGCCTTCGATGCAGAGGGGGGGCGGCACCGTCTTGTTCCTCCTGAAGTCGACGACAATCTCCTTTGTTTTTGCAGTGTTAAGGTGCAGTCTGTTGTCCTTGCACCAAGCTGTCAGTCTCTTTACCTCCTCTCTGTAGGCTGTCTGGTCACCTTCCGAGATCAGACCGACCACTGTCGCGTCGTCAGCAAACTTGACGATGGTGTTGTTGCCATGGGCCGGGCTGTAGTCGTAGGTGTAGAGGGCGTATAGGAGAGGGCTCAGCACGCATCCTTGAGGGGAACCGGTGCTCAGCATGCAGGTGGAGGACGTGTAGGGGCCGAGCAACACAGTCTGGGGTCTGTTGGTCAGAAAGTCCTTAATCCAGATGCGTGTGAGGGCAGGGAGGCCGAGAATGTCAAGTTTGGCGACGTGGATGTCTGGGATGATTGTGTTGAATGCCAAGCTGTAGTCCACAAAGAGCATCCTTGCATAGCTCTGCTGTTGTTCCAGGTGGCCCAGCACAACATGCAGAGCAGTGTTGATGGCGTCCTCAGTGGATCTGTTAGCCCAGTATGCAAACTGGTAGGGGTCCAGAGTGGGAGGAAGGCAGTCCCTGATGTGCTGGAGAACCAGCCTCTCGAAGCACTTCATGATGACTGGTGTGAGAGCAACAGGACGGTAGTCATTCAGGTGGACGGCTGGTGACTTTTTGGGGACAGGAATAATGATGGAAGTTTTCAAGCAGGAGGGGATGACTGCTTGAGCCAGGGAGCGGTTGAAGATCCTGCAGAATACATGTGACAGTTGGTGGGCACATGTTTTGAGGACCTTGCCTGGTATTCCGTCGGGTCCAGTAGCTTTCCTGGGGTTAACAGCCAGGAGCGCGCGCCTCACATCGTGTTCCTCTACGGTGAGTGGGGGGGAGTTGGAGCATGAAGTGCGGGGGTGTGACGGTTGGGGCGAGTCAAAGCGAGCAAAGAAGCAGTTAAGCTCCTCTGCCAGCGATGCACTCGGGTCTGCAGAGGTCGTGCTGCTGCCACGGAAGTTGGTGATGCTCCGTAGACCCTGCCACACCTCCCGTGGTCTGTTACTGGCAAGGTGGGCCTCCAGCCTCCCCTTGTAGGTTGCCTTGGCTAGCTTGATGCCTTTGCTCAGGTCAGCACGAGCCACCCTGTACTGGGCTTTGTCGCCTGACCTGAAGGCAGCGTCACGGGCCTTGAGGAGAGAGCGAACCCTGCTGGACATCCAGGGCTTCGCATTTGGGAAGGTCCGTATAGTCCTGTGTAGGGACACAGTTTCCATGCAGAACTTGATGTAGTCCACTACACAATGTGTGTAGACATCAAGGTCCTGATGATCAAAGAGGCCCCAGTTTGTGTCTTGAAAGCAGTCCTGTAATTCACTCATGGCGCCGTCACGCCAGGTTTTCACAGTCTTTGTGGTGGGCCTGAATCTGCGCCTGAGAGGGATGTATGCAGGTGCGAGCTGCAAGGACAGGTGGTCTGACTGGCCGAGGGGGGCGAGTGGGAGGGCCCTGTATGCGTGCTTGATGTTCGAGTACACATGGTCGAGAGTGTTGTCTCCCCTCGTTGGGCACTTGACATGCTGGTGAAACTCTGGGAGTACAGTCTTTAAATTGGCCTTATTAAAGTCTCCCGCTACTACGTGAACGCCATCAGGGTGGGCCCGCTGATGTTTATTGATGACGCACGCGAGTAGCGAGAGCGCCGTGCTAGTGCTAGCGTCGGGAGGGATGTAAACAGCTGTGACAATCACGACCGTTAGCTCCCTCGGGAGAAAATAAGGCCGGCATTTAACGGACATGAACTCGATGTCGGGGGAAGAGTGCTTCTCGACGATCGTGCTATCGCCGCACCAGTTCTCATGCACGTAAACACAGAGCCACCCCGCCCCGTCTCTTACCGGTGTCCCTTGTCCGATCCGCGCGATGTAGCGAGCGCCCGGCCAGCTGGATGCTAGCATCGGGGACGTCTGCGTGCAGCCAGGATTCCGTGACGACGATCACACTGCTGTCTCGCACATAGCGGTTTCCCAGGATTTGTAATCCCAGGTCGTCGATTTTGTGGACCACGGATCTGGCGTTGGTGAGGTACAGACTCGGCAGTGGTTGCCTATGGGGCTGCCGTCGCAGCCGTTGCAAGACACCGGACCTGCAGCCCCGCTTCTGCTTCCTCTCTCTGCGTCGCCTGCGCCGCCTCCCGGTCCCGATGACAAGCCACGGTGAGCCGGGCAGCCTCGCCAGTTCGTCCGGAATTTTGCGATCATAGCATATTCAGTAAATATAAACCTGCTAAATTAAATAATTGACATTCTGTCCCATAAATGTTTAAAATGCCGGTAATTGCCATACAATCCTTCAAGGGTCGACGAGCGATGTTCGGGAGGAGGAGCAGTGGTGGTGGTGCGTTTCCCTCGGGCATGTGTCGGTAAATCCAGCGGAGTTCAGCGGCAGTGGATTGAAGTTGTCCTGACACAGGTTGATGACATGACAGGAACAGGCAGAAGTGCGAGAAGCAGACTGGCCTGCGGGTCCACATGGCAGACAGGTGCTAACTTTGATAGGTAAGCTAAACTTTAGCCACAGTAGACGCGTCAGCGACTATGCAATCGGTGGGTGGCATTCATGAGAATCGGGATCGCTCAACATACAGATAATAATAAATAAAATCACTGTAACTGGAGGGATTGTAAACTGCTAAAGCAGGTACAACAAGCGGATCCAAAAAATTTCTGAGAGTTACCGGTGAGCAGTGGCAGCCAAACGTGCCAGCGTCCACTCAACCGGGAGTTGATTCAATATTCACAATATTTTATTATTTTGTCGTACAGTTGTTTAAAAATGGCTCGCTATCGCCCCCTAGAAAAAAAAAAACAACAAAAAAAAACAGCCCCATATCTCTGTTTCACCAAACTGAAAATTTGATGAAGTGTGTACAAAGCCAAGACCTAATAAAAAGTCTCATGGAGCCGTATGCTAAATTGAACAGGAAGTCGGCCATTCTAAATTTATCAGAATCCGAAATCCTTTTATTGTCATTGTACAGTGTGCAACAAGATTAGGGAGCTCCCCTCTCCAGTGCAATACAACAATAATTTAATCAAATATATAAATTAGATAAATAAGAGAATAAATATTGTGATGGAAAATAGTATGAAATTGGAGAAATACAACACAATACGTCGCTGTTCAGCAAGGTAAGGGTGGTCGTGTGTGTGTGCATGTGTGTGAGAGTTCAGAATGGTGATGGCTCTCGGAAAGAAAATGTTTTTCAGTCTATTAGTCTTTGATTTGATGCACCTGTAGTGCCTGCCAACAAATTTACTTCAAACATTGACGAGGCTTTGAAAACAAAAGCTGCTCTAACTTTAACTACAAGCAAATTCCTCTTGAAGATTCCTCACGTTATTTCTCGGAAATATTTCACATTTCCAACGTGCCAGTACCCCAACGTTGTCCGGGTGGCGAGGGCCCTTTATAGCTGCTCGCAGCTCTAGTTTTTAATTAATTTTTTTAAATCAATGGTGATGACAGTGAAATATGTCTTGTCTGGTATCATGATAGCTGGAGGATATTTTGTCATGATATTTTAGTCAGGCCTGATAACAGTGATGTATGCTGATTTAAGGCTACTTTTATTTTGAAATGCCGTATCACATTTTGGTGGGACCGCATTTGATGGACAACTGGGGTTGTCTAGTGTCCCCCAAAATGGGTCTGATATCACGATAGCTCGAGGGTATTTTGAAATGATTATTTTAAAATCAGTGTTGATGACAATGAAATGTGCATATTTCAGGTGGGTTTTTTTTTTATTGTGAAATTACACATCAGATTTTGATGGGACCATTTTTGATGAACAGCTGGGGTCGTCTAGTGTCCAACAAAACTAGTCTGGTATTACGACAGCTCCAGCTCTTTTATTTTAAAATGCCTCCTTACATTTTGATGGGACTACTTTTGGTGGAAAGCTGTGTTGTCTTGTGTCCTCCAAACCTGGTTTGGTATTACCATAGCTAGAGGATATTTTTTTAATGAAATTTTAAAGTCAGGCATGATGACAGTGAAATGTGCAGATTTCAGGCAACTTTTAGTTTGAAATTACAAATTAGATTTCGATGGGACCACTTTTTATGGACAGCTGGGGTAGTCTCGTGTCCCACAAAACTGGTCTGGTATCACGATAGCTCGAGCTATTTTTTTTTTAACTCAGTGGTGATGACCGTGAAATAAGCGAATTTCAGGCTACTTTTATTTTGAAGTGCCACATCACATTTTGATGTGACCACTTTTGGTGGACAGCTGGTGTGGTCTAGTATCCCCAATCCTGGTTTGGTATCACGATAGTTTGAGGATATTTTTTAAAGATTTTTCTTTTAAATCAGTGTTGATCACAGTGCATATTTCAGGTGATTTTTTTATTTTTAAATGCCACATCAAATTTTGAAGTGACCACTTTTTGTGGACAACTGGGGTGGTCTGGTGTCCCGCAGAACTTGTCTGGTATCACGATAGCTTGAGGATTTTGTAATGATTTTAATTTTTTTAATCATTGGTGACGACAGACAAATAAGCAAATTTTCACGCTTTTATTTTTAAATATCCCATCAGATTTTGATGGGACCACATTTGTTTTTACGGTTCCGTCACCACGCGAGTGGCTACCTGCTAAAGCAGCACGGCTCACTATTTGAGCCTTTTTCGCGTGTTTTTTCCTTTACCCAGTTTTATTTATTTTACCTCATCGCAGCAATGGACATCCAAATTGCGGTGGTTTTATTGCTGCTGGGGGCTGTTTTTTGCGTGATCGTGTCCGGAGATGTCACTGGGAGCTACGGATCAATCGTTTACACAAGAGATCAGCTGTTAGCACTTCGTGCTAACCCCGTGCCGACTCCCGGATATCCCCCACGAGTTGAGGAGGAAGAGACGGGGGATGTCGCGCGGGGGCGAAACGCCAGGCAAAGAGGAGGCGTGACCACCCCGTCCTCCTGTCCGTTTTTATGGGAAATGTTAGATACCTTCCCAAGAAAATGGACGCGGCACGAGAGGAACTTCCAATGAGCTAGCTTGCTGATGTTCACGGATTCATGGCTAACAGACCTAACGCCGGACACCGTCGTGGAATTTGACGGCTTCCAAATACTACTTGCGGACAGGACACTGGAAAGCGGTAAGAGGAAAGAGGAGGGCTGGCTGTGTTTGTTAATGATAGATAGTGTAACCCTAGGCACATCACAGCTAAGGAGCAACTTTCCAGTCGGGACAATGAGCTGCTAGCTGTTAGCATGCGTCCATACTTGACAAGCATCGCGAGTTAACAAGGACGTGCACGTAACAGGTGCGTGAGTAAACTGCTTAAAACTTTGATCGTCATTCAGCTGACCTACAAATTGAGACGCTACAGTCAGTTTGACGTTTTTGTTTGCTTGATTGTGGATTGACATGGAGGAACAAGACAGTGGAAAGCGGACATTAAAAATGACGGAGAAAAGCTGTAGAAGATCACAAGCCTAAACGGATGCAGGCACGCAGGTGCAAATTTGCTCAATTGACCTCCATGCAACGTCAAATTGAACAATTGATGGAGGATGATGCAAATGTTGACGCTGTAAAAAACTGAGCTTTGTGTTTGCTTTAGCGGCATGGAGCAAGAATTTGTGGACCTCAATTCCGGTGTGCAAAATTTAAAGACTGAAGAGGATTTTGTCGATGACCAAAATAACTGGTTTGATCCAAAAAATGTAATTAATGGAAATGTGAGCAATGGAAGAAGGACGTTTTGAAACGTGCAGAGGAAGGATGCAATAAACAAATATCACCTGATGATAGTAGATCTGCATCAACTAACTACACCCATAGAAGTAGAAGTAAAGAATCTAACAGACAGAAGCTCACTTCTGTCAACGTCTTCAATTAAATTAAAGGCTCAAATGGAACGAGCATGTTTAAAGGCAAAGGCTGCTGATTTACAACAAAGGTTGGCACTTGAGCAAGAAGAAGCTGCAATTAAGGCAAAGAAGGAAATGCATGCAATGCAAACGGCACTCCCTGAGTCTGATGCTAAATTGGATGTCTTGAGAAGATATGAAAATACCCAGGAGGATGGTATCCACATTCCTGATGAGTGTGTTACAATTTAAACAAGGAAAAACATTCAATTACCATCACAGCCTATCAGAGCAACAAGCAGTGTTGACCTGAAATGCTCCCACTTCGACTATTCCAATGGCTAGATTTCCACATCAGACAGAAAGTAGAGAACAACAGGGACATGTGCTTGATGGCCTTTGCCAAGCAATCTCACAGCAAGCCAGTGTCGCAGAATACTTAGCAAAGAGTCAAAAAGCATCGCTACTTCCCGAACTTTCCATTCCTACGTTTAAAGGCGACCCTCTGCATTATAAAACCTGTATAGGTGCCATTGAACATGGGATTGAAGGCCGTACAAGTGATAACCGTGATCATCTTCAATTTTAGTTGCAGTATACTAGTGAACAACCACATGAGTTGGTGAAGAGCTGCATCCATATGGAACCTCTGACAGGATATACCAAAGCAAAACAAATCTTGAAGGAGTTTTATGGTGATGACTTCATGATAGCAGAAGCATATTTAAAGGAAGCCATGGATTGGCCAACAATCAAGTCTGAAGATGGTGTTGCACTTCAGTCTTTCACATTATTCCTTATGGGCTGTTTGAACATAATGGCAGATGTTAATTATATGGAGGACTTGGACAACATGGCTAATATAAAGGCATTGGCAAACAAACTTCCATACAGACTTATAGAATCTTGGAGAAAATTTGCCTGCAATCTCCAAGAAAGAACAAATAGAAGAGTGAAGTTTAAGGATTTTGTTGACTTTGTTGACAAGCACGAAAGATTCTATAAAACAGAAAACAAAATCACAACACACAGAAACACCAAAATCAAAGAAAGTCTTCACAACAGTCATTGTGCCCGCCAAGATGGAAAACAACAAAACCACCACGCCAAAGGCAGAACCTGTTTCAGTGGATGCTATTGCCAAACCATGTGCTAATTGTAATGGAGAGCAACAGTCTCACAATTTGTAAGGAATTTAGG
>NW_028284012.1:0-12482 GCF_059441095.1 Idiotropiscis lumnitzeri
ATGAACCACATCGTAAGCTTCCTGAATTTCATCTATCTGAGCCTGATAACCCTTCATTGTTTTTCGGTATTCCTGCTTGAATTTCTCCAGTTGAGCATCGGTATAATCGCCTCGCACCTTACGGAAATGTTCACGTTGAGCATCACTCATCGCTTTACCAATCTTGTTTATCTGGTACTGGTAATTATCTTCTGCCCGATAAGGTCTCAGCTTCGGTCCCAGGGAGGCTATTAACGCATCTGAGGTTTTATACTGGTTCCCTTTCCAGTCAACGCCCGTGAACTGTTCACTCCCCAGTGATTCAGATACCGCATTAGCCGCAGTGACAATACTTTCAGAAAGCTGATTAACTGGCTTATCTTCCTGTCTGGTTGCTTCCATATCACCCGCCATCCCTTCCAGAATTTTCTTCTGATGCCAGCTACCAGGGAATAAAGGCATTGATGGGAACATCGCTTGATAGGCGTACTTCAGAGACTGCTCAAACTTGTCCGATTCGCTGTAAATCGGATCTCCTTTCCAATCCACATTGAAGATGATGTCAAAGGGAATGCGGGTTACAGGATTCCCGCCGATGGGGTCTGGTCCCCAGAAGGACATAAAGTCGGGCCACATAGGAAGGTCTTTACCGGATTCCCCTGCAAACGGATTCCCCATAGCGTGAGCATTGGCCAGAGAAAGCTTGTAGCTGTCCACGCCAGGCTTGAAGCCAGAGATATCAATCGTATTAGGTGCGCCCCACATGGTACGTCCTTTCATCCAAGGAGGATTCAGCGCATTCTCAGCGTCTACCCGGTCCCAATATCCATTGTCTTCAAGCTGGCCATCCAACTGGAGGGAGGCATAGTTAAGCCCCTCAAACGCAGCCGCCAGCGCCAGCATACGCTCAGGCCGTTCAACGGCATTTCGGATAATGGCAGGGAGCGCCAGGTAGGTGTAACTGATAAAGGGGCTACCGATCGGGAAGTCTTTCGCTTTTCTCACCACATCAGGAAGATCGTTGTAATCAAAGAAAAACCGATTGGCTGCTTCCATCGCATCATAGGGTTTCACGCCTTTCTTACGTTCCTCAATGAATACCGCCAGCTTAAACAGCTCATCCTCTTTCTGATAAAGCCATTTCGCTGCATCGGTTGCAGCCTTGATAGGCTTATTGGCAGCATCAATCATTGGTGAACCAATGGCTTTAGCCAGGGCAGCACCGGATTTTAATTTGGTATCTGCATTCTTTACGGAATTACCGGACTCAATTAACCAGGTCTTGAAGCGGTTGATAACACTCAGGGAATCATTGAGCTGTTGAGCGTCGGCTACGTCTGGCTGGTTTCTCAGGATCTCTGCCAGCTCTTTCAGGTTGGTTGCCTGTTCGCCACCTTCCAGAAGTGAACTGCTCCAGTCCGTTCCGAACAAACCAACGTCCCTGGCTTCCCGCCAGTACTGGCTATTCTCGCCCCTGCGTAACTCATTGATGGAACTTCCCAGGTGACGGGCTGAATAGCCTGCCATGTAGTACATCTGTAAGTTCGATACCGAGTTGTTGAAGTGGGATACCGGGTTATAAACCGTCTTGTAGAGCTTCCATTTATCCAGCAGGTTGCGGTAAATGGTGGCAGCTCTGCCCCGTCCGAACAAAGGCTGATTGTAATGTTCCAGGGAACGCCATACGTCAGGCTTCACATACTTTCCAGCCAGAGCCCCGTATTTAAACATCTGGCTGTTTTTAATCCTGGTTGTGGGAACCTGTTCCCACTCTTCCCCATTGATCATGCGGGGTTCATTACTGACCCAATCCGAACGATCACTGATTTTTTTGAACATGGTTGCCATGCTCAAATCATGCGCCACTTCTGCCTGACCACGAACAAAGCGATAACCGGCATCCGTGATTTCACCCCAGCTTTCACGCTCGGTTTTTGTCCAATCCCGCCAGAGTACCGGCATATCTCCCACGGTCCCCCGCAGGCTCCATACTCTGTCTGAAGGATCTGGCTGTTCCATGCCTGGAACTCTGGCCACCTCATCTGGCATGAAGAGAAAGCTTCGGGGTTTACCGTCCTGAATGCCGACGTATTCCCGCAGCTCAATGGCCTGAAGTTCTTTCAGCTGCTCCCTGAGTTCCGCCAGCTCAATGCCGGTCTGATCCGTGATGAGATCACCCTCGGTTTTCTTCAAGGCCTTAATGCGGTTATTGATCCGGTCGTACTCCTGAAGCTGCTGTTTAACGGCAGGTGACAAATATTCCTGTTTAAAGGTTTCTTCGGTTCCCCGCCTCATACTGTACGTTCCAGACAAACTCTGTCGTTTGGCTTGTTTAAACGCCTCTTTCAGATTGCTATCCAGCTTCAAATGCTTTGCATAGTACCGATGGAGATAGCCGCCGGTTTCCAGATCCGGGGGTAACATGCCCAGCTCTTTCATCCGATCGGCGGTATAGGAAATAAAGTCATCAAGCTCTTGGGCTTGTCTTGCGATCAGGTTTGCCTGTTTGGGGTAGCCCCGGTTCTCAATGATATCCGCCATCTGTGACCGTTCGGCAGGGGTAAAATTCTTAGCCAGGAACTCCCCCATTTCTCCGGTCTGTCGGTTGATGATCTGGCGCATAAGCTGCTGCTGTTTCTTCAGCTGGCGCATTTCAGGAGATCCACGGCCTAAACCGGGAATCCGTTCGTACTGCTGGCCAAGGTACTGTCTGAAGCGATCAAGGAAACTGTCTTTGCCATGAATGCCAAGGTAACGACTGGCACCAAATCCAAACGATGCAACGCCAGCACCGCCCAGAACATCGAGCCACCATTGTTCAGAACCAATCTCTTCATCAGAAAAGGTTGCGCCATAAACACCACCGCCAACACCAGAAGTAATGGTTTCTCCCAGGTTCAATGATTTCGCCATCTGGCGAATGGCAAAGTTAACCGGGTTGCTGTAAAGCGTTCCTGCACTGTTGGCCTGTTCCGTGGTCTGGTTCTTATGTGTGTTCGGTACATAGTCTCCGCCCTTGGGTATGGATTGACCATCGGCAGTAATCGAACCATCCGGCTTTTTCTCAACGTGGATATTTTCTGTGGCGGCTGGATTATCAGAATTTGCGGGAAGCCCCTGATTGATTTCTCTATTTCTATCCAGTAATTTTAGGGATGCCGTTTCGGCTCCATTTCCCTGGGGAGCGTTATCGCTGGGCTTCAGGTGTTTATGAGAAGGGTGCCAAGCAATCCCTTCATCCGAAGCGGTTTTTATCCCTGTGTTGTAATAGTAAGTCCCGTCAGATCTCTCCAGTACCTGTAACCATGTGTCTATGACTTTACCGTCGATTTCGATAGGCATTTCATAATTGTGGACACGCTTGACGTTTGGTTTTCCCTTTACTTCCTTTTCCCATCCTCGATATTTAGCGTTTTCCAGTAGATCCCAGGTGTAGGGAATTGTTTCTATAAGGTCATCCTTTGCATACTTGGCAGTATGATCAATCCCGTCTCGGCCCACATGAATTTTATGGCCAGTATGTTTGTTTACAACAAAGCTGTTTCCTCTTCCAAGGTTGTTAATGTGATTTTTGGCCCATTCCAAAGCTCTCTTATGAGAGTTCTTCAGATTGGGAAATAGCTTGTCTATCGAATTTTTAAAGCTTCGTTCGATGTGAAGCGGTGTTTCCGAGAAAGGTTCCTCAATGTCTATTGAGTTGTACTCCAAGGGATACCTTACGCCTGGTTGGACATCACTTTCGGGGATTGCTCTGGCTATCTTCCAACCACCATCTATCTCTACTGCCTGGTAATCCAGCTCAGAACCTTCCAGATTATTGGTCTTGATCTGGGTTTTTATGGCATCTCTGGCACTCTTGGCTGATGGGTAGGTAGTTCCATCTTTTTTTCCTACCAAACCGAATTGTCGTGAAGTAACCAGAATCTCCCCGACAGGATCAGATTCCCCTTGATTGATAGCTTCCTTGAATTGATTATCTGTTTTTAATGTTTTCTCTGTATTAGCAATATCTTCTTTAAGAACAGGAATTTCTGTCTGTTCCGTAATTTCTTTTTGGGCATTTGCTGCACTAGCTATGGTTTGCCGGGTTTCTGTAACGCCTGAGACTGACTGAAGGGGTGGGGTATTGGTTGCTGATGTGTTTATATCTTCTGGTTGCAAATCAGAAGTATCCAGAGAGATGGTGTCAGGCCGATCCATTGCCGCTGCACCTCCTGGCTCCAATGGCGGTAAATCAGAAACCGCTTCCCGCTTAGGCCGGGCAATCAGCCGCCCGTCCTCTGTTTGCTCAATATTTAGAAGATCACTCAGATAACTGTCAGTATCAGCGCCATATCCAGCCGCCTCAGACTCCTTCTTCAGTTGAACCTCAAAGCGTTTATCCTTGGCCAGCTTTACCAGATCCCCTGCTTTCATCAGGCCCAGTTCAGCCAGTCCCCCCAGTGCTACACCAAAGCCAACTTGAGTAGCCCTGGCTTGGAGGTTTTCAGCAAGGCTCATATCCTCAGAGCCTTCAGGTCTGCTGGCCAGATCATAAAGAGCGCCCTCGCTGGCTCCCATTGCCAGCCGTCCACCCGTAGTGGTTGCAGCTCCCTTGTTGGCAATCACACCTAATGCCTGTTCTGTGGGTACGCCTGCCTTAACGCCCCGCATTGCATTGGCTACCCGTAATCCACGGAGCGCCATTCCGGTTCCTGCAATGTACGGAGCTGCACCGAGAATATTTCCTGTCAGTGCGGCAACGGGATACTTTGCGTCCTGCTGCTGGTAGAAAAGCCGTTTTGCCCGTTCATCTGCGACGATATCCGCATCATCAGAATTCAGCCGATCCTCATCGGGCTTGAATGCCTGATTGAGTGTGATGGATTCTCCCAGGTTACGCCCCATTACATTGGCACTCTGGGTATGCTGGCCAAAGCGTTCATCCTGTGCGATCTGGTAGGGGTTCATAAACAGGCTGTCATTTTCAAACGCTCTGGCCTGCTCCTCTTCTGCCTTGGCTTGCTGTTCAAGGATCTCTACTTTGTCTCTGGTTAATCGGGCTGTTTGAAGCTGCTTACGCACTTGAGGGTCTAAAGCGGGTTCTATATGCAGGGTAATCTGCGCTTCCTGTTCCGGGGTTAGCTGTCCTGTTTCCATCTGGTTCAATAGTTGACCGAACTCGGTTCCCCGCAGCTGATGAACCCCTTTCTCCCAGTCCTTGGTAATTTGCTCAAAGTCTCTGGCTGGGGGCTTGGGTTCTTCTGGGTAGCCATTAACGCCCATGCCGGGATAAGGAATAAATTCCCGTTTCTGCTTCTCGTACCTGGCCAGATCCTCCTGAAACTGCTTATCTTCGTGAGCAAGGCGCATCCTGGCTAATGTGCCGTTGCTGCTGAGTTCTACCAGGGGATTAATCTGCTGTCTCTGTTCACTCTGCTGAACGGCTCTTTCCATTTCGCCAGATTGATAGAGCTCTACAAAAGGGTTTGGATGTGGCTGAGTACCGGGCAGAGTCTGTTGTTCTTTAAATTCTCTGAGTTGTTTGATCGTACCGTTCTGGCTCATTTCAACCAGCTGATCAACCGTTTTCCTGGCTTCTGATTCCTTAACCATGCGCTCCATTTCGCCGGATTGATAAAGCTCTACGAATGGATTCGGGGCTTGCTGTGCCTGTTGAGCCTTGGCTTCCAGTAGTTGTTGAAGCTGTCCACTCTGTGACATTTCAACCAGCCAGTTATTACCGGGCTGTGAGGATGGTTCTATCTGAACATTTGGCAGGGTTCCCGCTACTGCTGGCCGGTTCTGAAGCTGTGCCATAACACTACGATTATCGGCGGGTCTTTGTTGGTCAGGTTGTTTGAAGAGTCCGGCTGGGTCCGGCTGGTTCATATTCATTGAAACATCCATACATTGACGTTTTTGTATGGATTGAGAATAGCCCCGTTGAAGGATCAGCGGGGCTAATGTCAGAAAGGATTAATGAATTGGTAGTTGTCGTGTATGAGCTTTCACGACTGCCGCCAGAAAGGCTGGATGTGAGCCCTGAAACAGCTTCACCAGCTCAGGCAGGGAACAATGCTTAATGACATAGCTCAACTGTGTGTCATAAGATACAACTTGCATATCAGATTACCTCGTCTGTTTGCCTCCGGGAATCGGGGTCGAAATCGTTTCCCGGAGCTCTACTTCACAATCACTGTTCAGTAGTGATTTCTCGTTTGCCTTCACCTGTATGACTCCGTCAATCGCCATTGTTGAAACTGGCTGAATTGTCATAAGGTGCGTTTAGTCTAATTAAGTTTTCATAATTATGAAATATGTTTTATGAAAACATAATTAAACAAATAAGCAGGCATTAGGAAAATCAAGGCTTTGGCGGGGTTCCTGGCCGCTTCAGGAATTGCCATAACAGAACAAAGCTGTAGTAGTAATCTCTCTGCGTTGACGGTGCAAAGTCTGAGTGACGCTGATAGAAGCGGTGGATCTGGCCCCGTCCGATCTGTTCAGGCCGTTTGACTCCGGGCTCTGCTTCGCTGATCTCTTCCAGGGCTGATATCAGTCTAATAACCTGGCGTTTCCGGTGACGTTTACCGCCGTGTCTGAGGTGAATGTCAGCGTGTTTGAGAATCCATTGTCGCATGATCACCCCAGATAATTGTTCGTAATGGACATTCGACCGTGGCCAAGCTCTTCAGCTATTTCAGATCGTGCTGAATGGTCAATCTCACGGGCTTCAGCCTTGCTGATGCCAAGCTGATCAGCCATGTATTGATGGTGCGCTCGATGCTCGATACCGGCTGCAACGGGAGACTGACAGCCGGTTAACTGCTCATACCGTTCTTGGGCGTAAAAATGCCGTTCTCCGTGGAACTGGAAATGGTCAGGAGCGTTGTTGTAGCACTGGTCCTGATAAGACTGGTAAGACATACCTTTCGGGATCAATGAAAAATGATCCCCCTGAATTCGGGCTGCATTTTCCAGCGTTTCCAGCTGTTTTTGAGAATGGGTTGGTATGATTCTATCCCTTCCGCCTTTCGTGCCATCTGATACGGTTATTGAGCCTATGGTAATGGCTTCGTTGTACGCCTTGTCTGCGTTGAGCTTGCAGCTTTCCTCAAACCTGAGTCCGAGGTTTCTCTGTAATTCCAGCTGAATGCCAAGACGTTCATCTACCTGAGCAACGGTGTTCTGGTGTTTTTCTTCAGGAATAGCTTTGTTTTCAGTGCGGATGTTTGACCGTTGTTCAAAACCGGCATCTTTGACCGCAGAAACATGGAGTGTTTTGTCGCCCCTGGCTATTTCCATGACCCGGTTAACCGCCGACAGATAATTCTGAGCCGTGGCTACGCTGAGTTCCTGATTACAAACCCGATCCTTGAGATGGTCTGCATACTGCTGGATGTGTTGTTGCTCAAGCTGGCGCATATCACGGATGTTTAACTCATGCCGGGAGTATTCCGCAAACTGGTTGAACCGGCTGCTCATGGTTGAAACTGAGCTGTGAGACTTCATCCCTTCCTTCAGCGCATTGAGTCCTGCTTTTCCCATATCCCGACTTTGAAGGCCAAAGTTCCTGGCGTTCGGATTATTCCTTTCTGATCGCATACTCTGTCTGTTCGTGACATTTGTTCGTTCCGTACATTGCCAACAATCCCCTGAACTCTGGTAAGTGATACGCACGTTTTGCAGCTTGTGCTTGCTGTGTTGGGTTTTGCCAGTGACCCAGGCAGGGGAGGGATAATCCGACCTCACGGTTATTTTGTGTCAGAACTGAACTGGTGATAGAGGGGGAATCTCGCACACCTGGAACGGTTCTATTGGAGTTTTCGTCCGGCTGGACTTTGAATGCAGGCCTTGCGCCGCATGGGAAACGAGTCAAACCATAGGCTCGTCTCTTTTTTTTCGCTGGCTCTCTCAAAAAAGAGACGAGCCTGTTTGGTGGGAATGGTTGGCATCGGAGTTCGTTGCATTCCTGGCTGGCGTGTCACCGATAAACGGGTGGATGAAGAATCACGGCAGCGGAAAGTAGAAGTCTCAACAACGGCAGTTGCATGGAGTGGCCATAGCGCAGGATCGCACCAGGCGGTTGGAGCATATTGCAGGCATCAGGCCCACAATTGAGTTCAGGAGTCTTTGTTCCGTCAGAACAAAGTAACAGGTAATGGAGATCGGCCTGTATCGTACAGACGGATTGAGGGTATAGGGTGGATCTAAGCTCAGGGCAGGCAATGAGCCAGAAGGACTAACTCAAAGCTAAAGTGAAAAGCTGTTTATTTCTGAAGGCCAGCTACCTTGCACAAGAGTCTATATCATCTATTGAAACCGGCAGATTTGCAACGGGGTACTATGTGAATCCAATCAAAGTAGTAGGCGACAAAGATAAACTGATTGCTGATGAAACATCGGATATGAAACTGCTGATCTTCCATCAGTGCATCAGGGATCTTCTGTTTGGGCAGGATACCGGGCTGAATGCCTGGATACCGGGAACCGATATGGAGTTGAGCGCAAAGCTCCAGTTCACGGGCGTATGGATACAGGATGAGCAGGCCAGATCAGTATTAAATAACTGGTGCTGTAATTGGCTGACACTTCTTGAAAAGAAGCGACTGCAAACAGCTGTTCAGGAGAAGTGTCAGGTTCACGGTGTTTTTGATTGAATCTGTACTGTTAAAACATTGGTCCAGTACATTGCCCGTTGAGCATAGTGCCGTAACAGGTTGGAGCGTAGCCTTTAGGAATGATAGAGCCGTGGCATCTGCCGTTGACGACTGCCCCTATACATTCATCAGCACGGTAAACTTTTTGTCCATATGCTGGATTGCTTGCTGGAGCTACCTGAGCAGGATTTCTGGTTGAATGAGTCAGAGAACTAGCATCAGTAGAGTTGTATCTTTCTTGCCGGATCGCTTGATCGTAACCAGCCTGAATAGATCCAAGGGATTCTCCAATAGCCGTACAACCTGTCATCCCGACAAACAAAGGAATAACGAGAAATTTCTTCAAAGATGGGTGCATATCGGATTTGTTCTACTGGATCAAAAGAACCATTGTAAGACCGCTTACATGCAAACCCTATTGTGTAGACTACTGTTCTAAAAGCGTAATGCGAAGTGGTGACGGGTAGGCGTGCCATCCATACCCGCCGGTGTCCAACATAGACGGTTAGAACTATGAATGATCAGGACTCCAGAAGTCTAAGCCTGGAATATTTGATTGGCAAAGTATTACAGGAAGAATATACCCTCGAAGAGGCGGTAGATCGTATCTGCATGATGAATCCATGCCCTAAAAAAACAGCCCCGTTTAGAGCAATAGTTAAAAAAGCTTTAGAGAATCGTTTTCGTGATTGCTCAGGAACAGAGCCTCGTATTTGTGTTGATTGTCATAAGAAATATGAGGTGAAAAAAATTATTCGGTCAGAAGAATTGAGCGCCTTTTGCCAGAGCGTTAACTGGAGGTTTTTGGATGAAGAATCATCAGATCATGAAAATAAAGAAGAACCAGATGATAAAAGAACAAAAGGTGTAATAGATGCTGAGTTTAAATTATTTGAGTGTATGAAAGAGTTGATTTTTTTTCTTCTCAATGGTTCACCTGAGATAAATGAGAAGATAAAAAATATAATTGAAAAAGATGCTCATAATTTCTCTAATCTCCTTGAGATAATAAATTTTTTTAAAGATAAATATCCTGATCAAATACCAACTGACTTGCCTGCTGATAGTACAGTTCGCAAGGTGTTTACCGCTTTCAACAAAGATAAAAAATTCTCCGAGAAAAAATAAATTTCTCCGAGAAAAAAATAACCAAAAATCTCAACTAACCTCCGTTTTGTGTTGGCCATACCACAGCGCACCACTAAACACAGAGGTATCTATTAATGAAACTCATGACCCCAGAGGAAGCCGTTCATTACCGTGAGTATGTTAAGGCCAAGCGCATTTGCGCACGTTATGACGTAAGCGAGCAGTGGATATACGATCAGATTGCGCTCGATAAATTCCCAGCTCCCAAACGATTCGGGAAATTATCCCGCTGGTCTATGAACGAACTGTTAGCCTGGGAGATAAGAAACGGCTGGAAGCCTGAAGAATCGGTTACTGTGCAGGAGGCATGTTAAGCGACGAACAATGCCGAGAGATCACCTACCGGGTAAAAATCGCAGCCAAAAACCAGTGGCCGCAAATCTTACAGAACCTCGCTGGACTATCCGAATTACAGACTAATACCAGTACCCGTAATGAGGGAACCTCCTGCCCGATCTGTGGCGGTAACGACCGCTATTCGTTCAAAGATCCGGGGGATGGCATATGGGGTTGTCGTAATTCGAGATGCTGTTCTGGAGGCAGTGAAAAAGGCTCTGGTGGTGATGGCTGGAAGATGCTGATGGAGATTAACAGCTGGTCATTCTGGGAGGCTGTTAAACACGTAGCAAAATATCTCGGCATTGAGATTAATAAAGCCAGCCAGGTAGATATTGCCCAATACAAAAAACGGGCAGAAGAACAGCAACAAGCTGAAGAGAAACGCAGGCTTCAAGAGGAACAGAAACGTCTGGTTTTACAGAATCAACGGGCTGATTATGCCAGAAGAGAATTCAGCTCAGGCATTCCGGCAAAAGGCGACTTCAAGTATCTGTTAAGGAAAAAACTGGAAGTATTTGATTTACTGGAAATCCAGCATCCCCATTACGGGCGCTGTTTATTAATCCCAATGTTCAATGAACAGGGGGAACTTAGAAACGTTCAACGCATTGCTGAGAATGGAGAGAAACGGTTTATTAAAAATGCCCAGACCATCGGGTGTTTTTATCAACTCGGCAAACCGACCTGGACCATTTACATCTGTGAGGGTTGGGCAACGGGTGCATCCATCCATATCAGCAAACCGGATTGGCCATGTGTGCTGGTTTCTTTCAGCAAGAACAATATGGCCAACGTAGTTCCCATTGCCAGGCGGTTATTCCCGCAAAGTGATCTGGTGATCGCCGCCGACCATGACTCGGCAGGGATCAGTGCGGCTGTAAAAATAGCGACTGAGCATAATCTTAAAATCGTGATGCCTGATCAATCAGGGCTCGACTTTTCAGACCTGCACGTCGCTGAGGATTGAGGTATGAATCAAGTAGAGAAGGCTCTTCAGAATGAAAGAACCCCCGAAGAAATTGCCGCTTACGACAATAACTCCGGTACTCAAACTATAGATGACGATGAGTTTAATTGCATATATACAGGCAGAGAAGGAACTGGAGCCAAGCCTATTTCTGCCAGAGACCGGAAGCGACTTGAGCAGATCAATGAGGAAGGAATCATACAAACCTTTCACGGTGGTAAGAGCGTTATATTAATCCCGACAGATAACAGTATTGATGGAACGGGATACAAGACAATCCCACAAAAAGAACTGAGAAACCGATATCTGAATGAGCCTAAAGTTGGGGGGGTAAACCTTGGAACGGCATATTTATCGTGGCCAGGTAAAACCTATTATCCGGGTGGAGTGACTTTCAATCCCAGACCAGAAAAATGCCCAAAAGATACTCTGAATTTTTACAGGGGCTATCAATTACAACCACAGTCTGGAAATTGCGATCCCTGGAAACAACATACTGAAGAGGTGATTTGTAATGGTAATGCAGACCATGCAAAAAAACTGACTCAGTATATTGCTTCTGGCCTCCAGAAACCCTGGATAAAACCGACCTATGCTCCCCTGATGATCTCTATACCAGGTGTCGGTAAAGGGGCTTGGGTTTATCCGCTTCGGTTGATATTGGGATCGTTAATGCTGGCGACCAATGGCAGTGAGATTATTACTGGCAAGTTCAACTCAGCAATGCGAGGAAGAACATTTATCTACTGTGACGAGGTGGACTTAACCAACCGGCGGGAAGTAAATCGCATGAAGTCCATTATCACTGAGCCTACAACAACCGTTGAGCCCAAGTTTGGTGAGGTTGAGCAAATACCCAATTATGCGAGGTTCCTGTTTTCTGCCAATCCCGTAGATGGTTCCCACGCTTTATATGCCGATGAGCATGAGCGCCGGTATTTTGTGCTTGAGCCCAGTGAGAACTATGTCGGTGAACCCGGGAGAAAATACTTCTCCGATTATCAGCAATGGCTCCGCAACGGTGGCGCTACCTATCTGATGGATTACTTGCTGAATTATTCCATTGATGACTTTGACCCCTATCACCCACCCATTACGGATGCACTGAATGAGCAGAAACAAATGTCTATGAGTGACATGAACCAGTTCATGTATGAGGTGATCAGCAGCAATTTTGAGTATCCAAAAATCGAATACCACAACTCACGGCTAAGTGGCGTAGTGCTGGCCAGACACTATGTGAACTGGATGAGAGGAAAAATGAGGTTCATATCCCAGCGTTCAGCCGAGACTCAGATCGGCTACCTGATGAAACGTATGGGGATTCAAAAGGAGCGACCTTTAGACAATAACCCCAGGGAATACATTCTTCCTCCCTGCACCGAACTTCGCCAACTGTTTGCCAG
>NW_028284013.1:7500-12302 GCF_059441095.1 Idiotropiscis lumnitzeri
ACAACCCCAGGGGTGGGGTGGGTAACGGTAGGGAAGTGCCGGCCAACGCGCAGAGGTCGACCCGCAGGCCGAAGGAACCGTCCACCCGAACACCCCGGCGCGAGGCCGGGGCCGGCGGGGGCCCTCCGATGGCGGGTCATGATTGCCAATCGGTCAGTGGTTATGTGTGTGCTGCGGTGCCGGCCAACGCTCAGAGGTCGACCCGCAGGCCGAAGGAACCGTCCACCCGAACACCCCGGCGCGAGGCCGGGGCCGGCAGGGGCCCTCCGATGGCGGGTCATGATTGCCAATCGGTCAGTGGTTGTGTGTGTGCTGCGGTGCCGGCCAACGCTCAGAGGTCGACCCGCAGGCCGAAGGAACCGTCCACCCGAACACCCCGGCGCGAGGCCGGGGCCGGCAGGGGCCCTCCGATGGCGGGTCATGATTGCCAATCGGTCAGTGGTTATGTGTGTGCTGCGGTGCTGCGGTGCCGGCCAACGCTCAGAGGTCGACCCGCAGGCCGAAGGAACCGTCCACCCGAACACCCCGGCGCGAGGCCGGGGCCGGCAGGGGCCCTCCGATGGCGGGTCATGATTGCCAATCGGTCAGTGGTTGTGTGTGTTGCGGTGGGGCCGGGAGGACCGCTCCTCCTGCGTCGGACCCGGGTCATGGGAAGTGCCGTGTGGCGGTGGTGGGGCCGGGAGGACCGCTCCTCCTGCGTCGGACCCGAGTCATGGGAAGTGCCGTGTGGCGGGGCCGGGAGGACCGCTCCTCCTGCGTCGGACCCGAGTCATAGGAAGTGCCGTGTGGCGGGGCCGGGAGGACCGCTCCTCCTGCGTCGGACCCGAGTCATAGGAAGTGCCGTGTGGTGGGGCCGGGAGGACCGCTCCTCCTGCGTCGGACCCGAGTCATAGGAAGTGCCGTGTTGCGCTGGTGGGGCCGTGCCCGCCAACAGCCTTCAGTGGTCGGATACCACGTTTGCAAGCTCCCCGCTGGAATGGGGACTTAGAAGAAATGAGGGGAAAATTCCCCCGGAGCTCCGTGCCTGAGGGCGGGCTGTGAGCCGCGCCGCGTCCGCCAACAGCCTTCCATGGTCGGACACCATTGTTCGCAAGTTGCCCGCTGGAATGGGCACATAGAAGAAATTTCGAGGATAACATCCACCAGAGCGCCAGGGCGGCCGTTATTGCAGTATGCGTCCGCCTGGCAGCTCTCTTCCGCGGGAACCATTGGGCAATTTCTTTCACGGAGGTGGACATAGAAGAATTTTTGTTTCTAAAAACGTGGTTCCTAAAAATGTGCCCCAGGTGTTTTGGAAAACCCGGGTAAACCTGGGAAGTAGGCAAATGACCCTCTGACTAGGGGGAAAAACGTTTGCCTACTGCAGCGCCCCTAATGCAATTCGGCGGAACTGCAACGCCCCTGGTCGCCTAAACGCTACCCCTGGTCGCCTAAACCTCACCCCTGGTCGCCTAAACCTCACCCCTGGTCGCCTAAAAGTCACCCCTGGTCGCCTAAATTGTCAACCCCTGGTCACCTAAATTGTCAACCCCTGGTCGCCTAAAGGGGACTTAGAAGAAATGAGGGGGCAAATTCCCCCGGAGCTCCGTGCCTGAGGGCGGGCTGTGAGCCGCGCCGCGTCCGCCAACAGCCTTCAGTGGTCGGATACAATGTTTGAAAGGTCCCCGCTGGAAAGGGGACTTAGAAGAAATGAGGCAAATTTCCCCGGAGCTCCGTGCCTGAGGGCGGGCTGTGAGCCGCGCCGCGTCCGCCAACAGCCTTCAGTGGTCGGATACAATGTTTGAAAGGTCCCCGCTGGAAAGGGGACTTAGAAGAAATGAGGCAAATTTCCCCGGAGCTCCGTGCCTGAGTGCGGGCTGTGAGCCGTCGCCGCGCCCGCCAACAGCCTTCAGTGGTCGGATACAATGTTTGAAAGTTCCCCGCTGGAAAGGGGACTTAGAAGAAATGAGGCAAATTTCCCCGGAGCTCCGTGCCTGAGGGCGGGCTGTGAGCCGCGCCGCGTCCGCCAACAGCCTTCAGTGGTCGGATACAATGTTTGAAAGGTCCCCGCTGGAAAGGGGACTTAGAAGAAATGAGGCAAATTTCCCCGGAGCTCCGTGCCTGAGGGCGGGCTGTGAGCCGCGCCGCGCCCGCCAACAGCCTTCAGTGGTCGGATACAATGTTTCAAAGTTCCCCGCTGGAAAGGGGACTTAGAAGAAATGAGGCAAATTCACCCGGAGCTCCCGTGCCCGAGGGCCGGCTATGAGCCGCGCCGTGCCCGCCAACAGCCTTCCACGGTCGGATACAATGTTTCAAAGTTCCCCGCTGGAAAGGGGACTTAGAAGGAATTTGTCAAATTCACCCGGAGCTCCGTGCCTGAGGGCCGGCTATGAGCCGCGCCGTGCCCGCCAACAGCCTTCCTTTGGTCGGATACAATGTTTCAAAGTTCCCCGCTGGAAAGGGGACTTAGAAGAAATGAGGCAAATTTCACCGGAGCTCCGTGCCTGAGGGCGGGCTGTGAGCCGCGCCGCGCCCGCCAACAGCCTTCCTTTGGTCGGATACAATGTTTGAAAGTTCCCCGCTGGAAAGGGGACTTAGAAGAAATGAGGCAAATTTCCCCGGAGCTCCGTGCCTGATGGCGGGCTGTGAGCCGCGCCGCGCCCGCCAACAGCCTTCAGTGGTCGGATACAATGTTTGAAAGTTCCCCGCTGGAAAGGGGACTTAGAAGAATTGAGTAAAATTCACCCGGAGCTCCGTGCCCGAGGGCCGGCTATGAGCCGCGCCGCGCCCGCCAACAGCCTTCCTTTGGTCGGATACAATGTTTCAAAGTTCCCCGCTGGAAAGGGGACTTAGAAGAAATTTGTGAAAATTCACCCGGAGCTCCGTGCCTGAGGGCCGGCTATGAGCCGCGCCGTGCCCGCCAACAGCCTTCCACGGTCGGATACAATGTTTCAAAGTTCCCCGCTGGAAAGGGGACTTAGAAGAAATTTGTGAAAATTCACCCGGAGCTCCGTGCCCGAGGGCCGGCTATGAGCCCCGCCGTGCCCGCCAACAGCCTTCCACGGTCGGATACAATGTTTCAAAGTTCCCCGCTGGAAAGGGGACTTAGAAGAAATTTGTGAAAATTCACCCGGAGCTCCGTGCCTGAGGGCCGGCTATGAGCCGCGCCGTGCCCGCCAACAGCCTTCCTTTGGTCGGATACAATGTTTCAAAGTTCCCCGCTGGAAAGGGGACTTAGAAGAAATTTGTAAAATTCACCCCGGAGCTCCGTGCCCGAGGGCCGGCTATGAGCCCCGCCGTGCCCGCCAACAGCCTTCCCACGGTCGGATACAATGTTTCAAAGTTCCCCGCTGGAAAGGGGACTTAGAAGAAATTTGTAAAATTCACCCGGAGCTCCGTGCCTGAGGGCCGGCTATGAGCCGCGCCGTGCCCGCCAACAGCCTTCCACGGTCGGATACAATGTTTCAAAGTTCCCCGCTGGAAAGGGGACTTAGAAGAAATTTGTGAAAATTCACCCGGAGCTCCGTGCCCGAGGGCCGGCTATGAGCCGCGCCGTGCCCGCCAACAGCCTTCCACGGTCGGATACAATGTTTCAAAGTTCCCCGCTGGAAAGGGGACTTAGAAGAAATTTGTGAAAATTCACCCGGAGCTCCGTGCCTGAGGGCCGGCTATGAGCCGCGCCGTGCCCGCCAACAGCCTTCCACGGTCGGATACAATGTTTCAAAGTTCCCCCGCTGGGAAAGGGGACTTAGAAGAAATTTGTGAAAATTCACCCGGAGCTCCCGTGCCCGAGGGCCGGCTATGAGCCGCGCCGTGCCCGCCAACAGCCTTCCACGGTCGGATACAATGTTTCAAAGTTCCCCGCTGGAAAGGGGACTTAGAAGAAATTTGTGAAAATTCACCCGGAGCTCCGTGCCTGAGGGCCGGCTATGAGCCGCGCCGTGCCCGCCAACAGCCTTCCACGGTCGGATACAATGTTTCAAAGTTCCCCGCTGGAAAGGGGACTTAGAAGAATTGAGTAAAATTCACCCGGAGCTCCGTGCCCGAGGGCCGGCTATGAGCCGCGCCGTGCCCGCCAACAGCCTTCCACGGTCGGATACAATGTTTCAAAGTTCCCCGCTGGAAAGGGGACTTAGAAGAAATGAGGCAAATTCACCCGGAGCTCCGTGCCCGAGGGCCGGCTATGAGCCGCGCCGTGCCCGCCAACAGCCTTCCACGGTCGGATACAATGTTTCAAAGTTCCCCGCTGGAAAGGGGACTTAGAAGAAATGAGGCAAATTCACCCGGAGCTCCGTGCCCGAGGGGCCGGCTATGAGCCGCGCCGTGCCCGCCAACAGCCTTCAGTGGTCGGATACAATGTTTCAAAGTTCCCCGCTGGAAAGGGGACTTAGAAGAAATGAGGCAAATTCCCCCGGAGCTCCGTGCTCGAGGGCCGGCTATGAGCCGCGCCGTGCCCGCCAACAGCCTTCCTTTGGTCGGATACAATGTTTCAAAGTTCCCCGCTGGAAAGGGGACTTAGAAGAAATGAGGCAAATTCCCCCGGAGCTCCGTGCTCGAGGGCCGGCTATGAGCCGCGCCGTGCCCGCCAACAGCCTTCCTTTGGTCGGATACAATGTTTCAAAGTTCCCCGCTGGAAAGGGGACTTAGAAGAAATGAGGCAAATTCCCCCGGAGCTCCGTGCTCGAGGGCCGGCTATGAGCCGCGCCGTGCCCGCCAACAGCCTTCCTTTGGTCGGATACAATGTTTCAAAGTTCCCCGCTGGAAAGGGGACTTAGAAGAATTGAGCAAATTTCACCGGAGCTCCGTGCCTGAGGGAGGGGGGC
>NW_028284014.1:7500-12171 GCF_059441095.1 Idiotropiscis lumnitzeri
TCGCTCCGGGGGTAATAGGCCGGCGTCTGTCACACTTAGCCCGAATATGAGCACCTTCCCCGGGCACGGGCGGTGCCAAGCGTCCCCTAAGTTTGCCCAAATGGAAGCTCCGGAGGAGGAGTGCGGGCGTGTGTCACACTTGGCCCGAATAGGAGCACCTTCCCCGGGCACAGGCGGTGCCAAGCGGCCCCTAAGTTTGCCCAAATGGAAGCTCCGGTGGAGGAGTGCATGCTGCATGACAGTGAAGCCGAATAGGAGCACCTTCCCCGGGCACGGGCGGTGCCAAGCGGCCCCTAAGTTTGCCCAAATGGAAGCTCCGGAGGAGGAGTGCATGCTGCCTGACAGTGAAGCCGAATATGAGCACCTTCCCCGGGCACAGGCGGTGCCAAGCGGCCCCTAAGTCTACCCTCATGGAAGCTCCGGAGGAGGAGTGCGGGCGTGTGTCACACATGGCCCGAATAGGAGCACCTTCCCCGGGCACAGGCGGTGCCAAGCGGCCCCTAAGTTTGCCCAAATGGAAGCTCCGGAGGAGGAGTGCATGCTGCCTGACAGTGAAGCCGAATATGAGCACCTTCCCCGGGCACAGGCGGTGCCAAGCGGCCCCTAAGTTTGCCCTAATGGAAGCTCCGGGGGAGGAGTGCGGGCGTGTGTCACACTTAGCCCGGAGAGGAGCACCTTCCCCGGGCACAGGCGGTGCCAAGCGGCCCCTAAGTTTGCCCTTATGGAAGCTCCGGAGGATGAGTGCATGCTGCCTGACAGTGAAGCCGAATATGAGCACCTTCCCCGGGCACAGGCGGTGCCAAGCGGCCCCTAAGTTTGCCCTAATGGAAGCTCCGGGGGAGGAGTGCGGGCGTGTGTCACACTTAGCCCGGAGAGGAGCACCTTCCCCGGGCACAGACGGTGCCAAGCGGCCCCTAAGTTTGCCCTTATGGAAGCTCCGGAGGAGGAGTGCGGGCGTGTGTCACACTTGGCCCGAATATGAGCACCTTCCCCGGGCACAGGCGGTGCCAAGCGGCCCCTAAGTTTGCCCAAATGGAAGCTCCGGAGGAGGAGTGCGGGCGTGTGTCACACTTGGCCCGAATATGAGCACCTTCCCCGGGCACAGGCGGTGCCAAGCGGCCCCTAAGTTTGCCCAAATGGAAGCTCCGGAGGAGGAGTGCGGGCGTGTGTCACACTTGGCCCGAATATGAGCACCTTCCCCGGGCACAGACGGTGCCAAGCGGCCCCTAAGTTTGCCCAAATGGAAGCTCCGGAGGAGGAGTGCATGCTGCCTGACAGTGAAGCCGACTATGAGCACCTTCCCCGGGCACAGGCGGTGCCAAGCGGCCCCTAAGTCTACCCTCATGGAAGCTCCGGAGGAGGAGTGCGGGCGTGTGTCACACTTGGCCCGAATATGAGCACCTTCCCCGGGCACAGACGGTGCCAAGCGGCCCCTAAGTTTGCCCAAATGGAAGCTCCGGAGGAGGAGTGCACGCTGTGTGACAGTGAAGCCGAATATGAGCACCTTCCCCGGGCACAGGCGGTGCCAAGCGGCCCCTAAGTCTACCCTTATGGAAGCTCCGGAGGAGGAGTGCGGGCGTGTGTCACACTTGGCCCGAATAGGAGCACCTTCCCCGGGCACAGACGGTGCCAAGCGGCCCCTAAGTTTGCCCTTATGGAAGCTCCGGAGGAGGAGTGCATGCTGTGTGACAGTGAAGCCGAATAGGAGCACCTTCCCCGTGCACAGGCGGTGCCAAGCGGCCCCTAAGTTTGCCCTAATGGAAGCTCCGGAGGAGGAGTGCGGGCGTGTGTCACACTTGGCCCGAATAGGAGCACCTTCCCCGGGCACAGACGGTGCCAAGCGGCCCCTAAGTTTGCCCAAATGGAAGCTCCGGAGGAGGAGTGCATGCTGCCTGACAGTGAAGCCGAATATGAGCACCTTCCCCGGGCACAGGCGGTGCCAAGCGGCCCCTAAGTTTGCCCTAATGGAAGCTCCGGAGGAGGAGTGCGGGCGTGTGTCACACTTAGCCCGGAGAGGAGCACCTTCCCCGGGCACAGGCGGTGTGAAGTGGCCCCTAAGTTTGCCCTAATGGAAGCTCCGGACAGTGAAGCCGAATATGAGCACCTTCCCCGGGCACAGGCGGTGCCAAGTGGCCCCTAAGTCTACCCTCATGGAAGCTCCGGAGGAGGAGTGCATGCTGTGTGACAGTGAAGCCGAATAGGAGCACCTTCCCCGGGCACAGACGGTGCCAAGCGGCCCCTAAGTTTGCCCTTATGGAAGCTCCGGAGGAGGAGTGCATGCTGTGTGACAGTGAAGCCGAATAGAAGCACCTTCCCCGGGCACGGACGGTGCCAAGCGGCCCCTAAGTTTGCCCAAATGGAAGCTCCGGAGGAGGAGTGCATGCTGCCTGACAGTGAAGCCGAATATGAGCACCTTCCCCGGGCACAGGCGGTGCCAAGTGGCCCCTAAGTTTGCCCAAATGGAAGCTCCGGAGGAGGAGTGCGGGCGTGTGTCACACTTGGCCCGAATATGAGCACCTTCCCCGGGCACAGGCGGTGCCAAGCGGCCCCTAAGTTTGCCCTTATGGAAGCTCCGGAGGATGAGTGCATGCTGTGTGACAGTGAAGCCGAATATGAGCACCTTCCCCGGGCACAGGCGGTGCCAAGCGGCCCCTAAGTTTACCCTCATGGAAGCTCCGGAGGAGGAGGGCGGGCGTGTGTCACACTTGGCCCGAATAGGAGCACCTTCCCCGGGCACGGACGGTGCCAAGCGGCCCCTAAGTTTACCCTCATGGAAGCTCCGGAGGAGGAGGGCGGGCGTGTGTCACACTTGGCCCGAATAGGAGCACCTTCCCCGGGCACGGACGGTGCCAAGCGGCCCCTAAGTTTGCCCAAATGGAAGCTCCGGAGGAGGAGTGCATGCTGCCTGACAGTGAAGCCGAATATGAGCACCTTCCCCGGGCACAGGCGGTGCCAAGTGGCCCCTAAGTTTGCCCAAATGGAAGCTCCGGAGGAGGAGTGCGGGCGTGTGTCACACTTGGCCCGAATATGAGCACCTTCCCCGGGCACAGGCGGTGCCAAGCGGCCCCTAAGTTTGCCCTTATGGAAGCTCCGGAGGATGAGTGCATGCTGTGTGACAGTGAAGCCGAATATGAGCACCTTCCCCGGGCACGGGCGGTGCCAAGCGTCCCCTAAGTTTGCCCAAATGGAAGCTCCGGAGGAGGAGTGCGGGCGTGTGTCACACTTGGCCCGAATAGGAGCACCTTCCCCGGGCACAGGCGGTGCCAAGCGGCCCCTAAGTTTGCCCAAATGGAAGCTCCGGTGGAGGAGTGCATGCTGCATGACAGTGAAGCCGAATAGGAGCACCTTCCCCGGGCACAGGCGGTGCCAAGCGGCCCCTAAGTTTGCCCTTATGGAAGCTCCGGAGGATGAGTGCATGCTGTGTGACAGTGAAGCCGAATATGAGCACCTTCCCCGGGCACAGGCGGTGCCAAGCGGCCCCTAAGTTTGCCCTTATGGAAGCTCCGGAGGATGAGTGCATGCTGTGTGACAGTGAAGCCGAATAGGAGCACCTTCCCCGGGCACAGGCGGTGCCAAGCGGCCCCTAAGTTTACCCTCATGGAAGCTCCGGAGGAGGAGGGCGGGCGTGTGTCACACTTGGCCCGAATAGGAGCACCTTCCCCGGGCACGGACGGTGCCAAGCGGCCCCTAAGTTTGCCCAAATGGAAGCTCCGGAGGAGGAGTGCATGCTGCCTGACAGTGAAGCCGAATATGAGCACCTTCCCCGGGCACAGGCGGTGCCAAGTGGCCCCTAAGTCGGTAAAGGTTGAAATAAGTAAATAAATACAAAAAGGACGAGGGGGGGAAAAAAGGCAAAAACGTAGAAAATCCCCCCATTCATTTCAATGGGCTCGGCCGATTTGGGCTTGCGGGACCGCCGAGGGCACGCCGGAGGGCGGTTGAGTCGGTAAAAGTTGAAATAAATGAATAAATACAAAAAGGACGAGGGGGGGGGAAAAAAAAAGGCAAAAACGTATAAAATTCCCCCATTCATTTCAATGGGCTCGGCCGAATTGGGCTTGCGGGACCGCCGAGGGCACGCCGGAGGGCGGTTGAGTCGGTAAAAGTTGAAATAAATGAATAAATACAAAAAGAACGAGGGGGGGAAAAAAAGGCAAAAACGTATAAAATTCCCCCATTCATTTCAATGGGCTCGGCTAAAATGGGCCTGCAGTACTGCCGAGAGGCCGCCGGAGGACGCCCTAGTAGGCAAACGTTGATCCCCACACACGAGGGGTCAGTTAGGCGACCAGGGGTAGCGTTTAGGCGACCAGGGGTAGCGTTTAGGTGACCAGGGGAAGCGTTTAGGCGACCAGGGGTAGCGTTTAGGTGACCAGGGGTAGCGTTTAGGCGACCAGGGGTAGCGTTTAGGCGACCAGGGGTAGCGTTTAGGCGACCAGGGGTAGCTTTTAGGCGACCAGGGGTAGCTTTTAGGCGACCAGGGGTAGCGTTTAGGCGACCAGGGGCGTTGCAGTTCCGCCGAATTGCATTAGGGGCGCTGCAGTAGGCAAACGTTCTTCCCCCCTAGTCAGAGGGTCATTTGCCTACTTCCCAGGTTTACCCGGGTTTTCCAAAACACCTGGGGCACATTTTCAGGGATCACGTTTTTAGAAACAAAAATATTCATAATTT
>NW_028284015.1:0-10644 GCF_059441095.1 Idiotropiscis lumnitzeri
AGACGCTCTTTGTATGTTTCCTCAATTAAGACCTGTTTTCCATTGGTGTATTTGAAAAAAGTGGTGAACCTGTTAAATTCACTACAAAACGTTAAGAAGATGAAAGTAATGTTTGAAGGAATATTATTTTTCTATCGACATGCCGGCGGGCGGGCACAGATAGAGAGTGATAAAGCAGCACCACCCGCGCGGGGCGTGCTGACGAAAAGGCAAGCGCTCCTCCTCTCATCGCGTCCTTATTAAGACAGAAAAAAGACGCTGTTGAATTTGACCTATTCGCAGTTCGAGCAGGTGCTTAACGCTGGAGAATATCACCACTTCGAAGTTCGAACTGCTGTTGAAACGGAGAGGTAAGTGTTTTTCGTTTGTTTTTATTCAAAACATGCCTCGAGTGCATTTGTTCATGGTTAGAGATAGTTGTGTGGAAAACACTATACAAAGTAGCACCATGGATGTGGGCCTACAACACTGGCCTAGCAAACATGTGCTCCTACATCGACATAATTGACGAGCTCCAGTTAAGCATTGAATAATTATAAAACGTCATGGTGCTTTTACTCATTTAAAGAACTAAACCGACGCGTATTTTCATCCGGTGGTCAGGTTTGCATTGAATGTGAGCACGAGGGACGCTAGCTTGTTGCGTTAGCTTTGCGGAGCTAACAGCTTGCACTTTTGTTATAGAACAACAGAATGCAAGTACCATGATAATTTCTGTCATTAATTTTTGTGTAAGACACGATGTTCACTGGTTAATTACATGATTCTTAAAGCAAAGGTTACTGTGAATGCAATTTTGGTAAGATTTTTGTAGTCACACTGCATAAATCTGTCTGTCTGTTGTTTAAACTTCAATATAAACTATTATGGTTGAAATCATTAATTGGGATGGAGGGATTGATATTTTTTTAATTTATAATTTATTTTTCTTACACTGATATTGTTAAAACTCCATTTAGCCTATAGTATTAATAATTCTCAACACAAAACTGTCTTTTTTCTTTATAGAATAAACAATGCCTTCCCTGAGATGCAGGAAGTCCCCAAAGCAGGATACTATTGAACATGCAGTCAAGGGTCTGGACAAGACTGCAGAGTTAGAAGCGAAGTATATAAACTCATTTAAAGGTATGATGTTAACGCTTTTGCTAAGATATATTATTGTTTTCTGATAACCAAGCTGACATCGTTTTTTAAGTGGTTATTTTACATTAAGAGTGTCTTGACCTTTTCTTTTGTCAGTTTCAAGTTATTTCAGTGAGCGTGAAACCTGATGGTAGGAGTTCTATCTAAATTAAGGCTGTACTTGATGACGCCCTCCGGCATTTTTATACCACAATAGACCAGTGAACAAGTCCGATATTGATAGTCTAGTGTAAAGCACGTTATACGTCACAGAGATCACGTGACGCGATCCAATATGACTGTGTATACAGTGTATGTCATTGTTATGAAACTAAATAATCTTAAAGTTTTTTTTTTACGTAACCAGGTGCCATTGACATTTGTACTTTCAGTCCTAATACATACTGGCTAATGCAATGCTGGAAAATGAATTTTGGCTGGTCTGTTCCTTTAAAATCATAAAGAAGGGCTCTGCTCTATCCCTCACAAGAAGCAATGTTTCAAACCACCCTACATTAGTATAGTGGCCCAAATGAATATGATGACTCCTTATTTGTGTGCTTAAAAATATGACGAAGCTATCTTGATTTCCCTGTTAACTAGGTCGAGGAGTATTTACCAAGGCCCCTTTCAGGAAAGACGACTTTATTCTTTATTATGGAGTACAGAGGAAAATTGATAGATTCTGATAAATCTCAACGCAGGAAGATGGATGGAAGAGGCACTGTCTTTTTGTTTGACTTCCGCCGGCAAGAAAAAACTTGGAGGTGAGGCAAAGATTGAGATGTTATCTTATTTTTGTTTTTATTTAAAAAAATAAACACATACTCATCCCATAAGTGTTTGGGGAAAAATCATTCTCTAAGCAAAAATGTATACCGTATTTTCGCACCCAAAAGACGCGCCGTGTCAAAGGGCGCAACACCTGTTGAGGCCGCTATTTCTGTCTTTGTAACATATACTGGACGCACCGCCTGACAAGACGATAGCACAGCTGCTGTTAGCATAGCATGAACTTGGCAGAGCTGCCCACACTGACACAGCCGATAGCAGCCTACTATGCCCCAATAACATGAGCAATCACCCCATTGTTGCAGCAGACGCCAAGTCTCTATTGACAATAGCTGACAATGGCTCAGGCCAATATTAGGTGCATTGGCAATAGCCTACAAAGCAACGTCAGGGGAGGGACTTGGCTGCTCACCACACTCCTTAGAGTCACGGTTTCAAAAAAAAATAAAAAACTCATCATACAAGCAAACAATGAAACATAGAAATAAGATTAACACAAACATGTATCTCTCATGCCATCAATATACCCAAAAAAAATGAAAATAATACAAAAGCCACTCAGCCTTAGCTAATTCAAGCAATGCATTCTGGGAGCAGAGACCCACAATCCCATAGCTGTTTAGAGAGATTTGCATGGCTGTTTAAAGAGATGTGCTGTTATGCTTTGGACTTTTTGTCTGTTGTCTAAACCTGGGACGTTTCTTGCTTGCAATAACATAAATGATAAGACAGACTAAAACATTGTGGACAGCTGCCCTTTGTCCAGCTTTTTCCAACACCATCACCCAAACATTATAGTCAGATGGTGTATTTGTCACGGTCGATTGTAAGCATGGACAACTCACTCTTTGCCCAGCAGGGTGTGCTAACATGCACTTCCAACAGCTCGTTGATGACAAGGGCTGATGGACGTGGTACTTTGTCCATTTAATGGACGCATCGACTGACAGGGCGCTTTGTTTGCTTATGACTGCGAAAATACGGTAATTACTTTTATTCATGCGTTGAATCTGTACAAATGAAAATATAGACCATGAAGTCTCAAAGACAAGCTGTTAATAGGGTCTGATTCCAATAGAAATTTCTTGTATGATTTGATTTAGAAGATTTAAAAATTGTGGATTTCCTATTTTTATGTTTTGTGTACACAAGATTGTCTCAAAGATTAATTTCTGACATTGATTGAATAATTTTTTTTTTTTTTTTTAAATCTATTTTAAGTGTTGATGCCGCTCAAGAAGATGGCAGTCTGGGAAGACTGGTTAATGATGACCACATGCACCCCAACTGTAAAATGAAGAAGAAGACAACAGAGGACAGACCACACCTCTGTCTGTTTGCGCTCCGAGACATTGATGTTGGCGAAGAAATAACTTAAGACTATGGACCAGCTGGCCTTGGAGAACACAGGTTTGTAAGATGCATCTTTAAGTACAATAACAGAGCCCACTTGTGGTGTTCTGGTGATGTAGTTTCCAATTAGTTTGGCAATCTAATAAATGTATGTTGAGGTTTCTATGGAAGTTGAACATGCTGACTGACTGGGGGAGTTCTCCATTGTCCACTATCTGTAATTCAAATTTGTGGGTCTGAGTCAAAGTTTGGCTCTTCAGGAACAACGAACTGGTCAGGGAGTGACAGTATTACAAAGTTCTGCGTTACTCTTTTCTGGGCGGTGGCCCTGTTAGGCCATCATATGCCATATTGCAAATATCCCCATTGTGGGACTAATTAAGGACATCTTTATGTTGTGGTTTCCCTACCAGAACCAGCACCAACCCTGTATATTCATGATATAAAACACTGTTTCAATTTGATATTTAGCCTTTCTATACTGTAAAAATAGAAGACCCCAGGCTTTCCTGCGCCCCCTTGCCCAATTGGTGGTGTTCAGGAGACAACCTGGGACTGAAATATCAGTCACAACCAGTGTTGTTTTCGTCACTGATGACTATGACGAAAATACTTCGTTAACGCCCCTTTTTTAATGACGATGACAAGCTAAACGAGGTTCTTTTATGACGAAAACATGACGTGATGTACATGAATTTTTTTCGTTGACGAGACAAAATTGTTAGCATGTGGTTCATAAATTATTTTATGTTGCTTTTAGTGAAATAAAGCCACAACAGTTGCCCAACAAAATGTTTTGCTTCTCTGCTTATTTTGGAGCAGTGAGCATTGATTCCACTGTTGCCACTTTTTTCTGTTTGTAATGAAGAATCCTTTGTAGTCCATCCAAAAGTCTTTGTTATTGGGTGGAAACCTTGAATGCCTTGTTTTAACTCAAATGGACTTAAACCCATCCATCCATCCATCCGTTATCTGTACCGCTTCTCCTCACTAGGGTCGCGGGGGGTGTTGGAGCCGATCCCAGCTGTCTTCGGCAGTAGGCGAGGTACACCCTTGAATTGGTGTCCAGCCAATCGCAGGGCATACATAGACGAACAACCATCCACGCTCACACTCATGCCTAGGGGCAATTAGAGTGTCCAAGCAACTTGCCATGCATGTTTTAAGAATATGGGAGGAAACCGAATTACCCAGAGGAAACCCATGCAGGAAGGCCGGAGCCAGAATCGTACCTACGACCTCAATATTGTGAGGCCATCCTGCTAACCAGTTGGGCCACCGTGCCGCTTGGACTAAAACCTTTGTGAATAAATTGACGAAAACTAGGGTAAAACTTTTTTTGCGTTTCCGTCGATTAAAACTGGACTAAAACCCTTTTTTTAGTTTTCGTTGACTAAAACTGGACTAAAACTATAACGAATTGGGATGACTAAATGTGATGTAAACAAATCAGCACTTTGTCCAAATGACTTGGACAAAATCTAAAATGCCTGCCAAAAACAACACTGGTCACAACACGCGTCTACAGAAGATTAATTGGCATGGGCGAAATTAATTAGTTTTATTTCATTCATGAGCTTATGTTTTGTTTTGGGTGGCTAAGGCTTAAAATGTGTAAAAATCTAATCCAACCTCAAATATAATTAATTCAATAAATTTATGATGCTACTAAAACATCGAAGCAGCCTCCTCCAGGCTTTACAGACTCAGAAATGGAGGTATGCGTATCGTGTACTCATCCTGTCGTGTCTCGAGATGTTAAAATTGCAGTTAGATAGACGTGTGCTGATTAGACAAGACTTCTAATATATCTGGTGTCACAGGATATTTGTCAGTGAATGTGTATGTCTGGTTTGAGGCTCACTCAGCTTTTTCTTGTGTTGTGGGGTCCAGTTGAGTTGAATTGCGTGTCAGGTATGTTGGCCATCTGACACCCAACTGTCAGGTTTGTGTTTGTGGGGACCCCGTAGAGCCATTTTTATTGTTGACATAAATCATAGCTAATCATCTTTTCCTTCATTATCATATGAAATACAGTTAGGAGTTGTATGTGCCTTTACTATGTTATAATCTTAGAACCTACCAGCCACTACAGGTGTCCGACAAGAAGACTTTTGGCTGTCCTGTGCTCCATTGCGCCCCTGGTGGCGTTCAAAAGACAACCTGTGACTGAAATATCAGTCACAACATATCTCTACTGAAGATTAATTGTCATGCGCTAAAGTAATTGGTTTTGTTTCATTCGTGAACTTGTTAGTTTTTGTTTTGGGTGGCCAAAGCCTAAAATGTGTAAAATTCTGATCCATTTTCTTTTTTTAATTCATTAAATTAATATTCAACTTGTTCATTAGGATGGAGGACAACCGACAATGACTGAATCGGCTGAGGTTGATGCCACCAGAACATCGAAGCAGCCTTCTCAAGTTTTGACAGACTCTGAAAAGGAGGTATGCGTATCATGTGGTCATCCTGTCGTGTCTTGAGATGTTAAAATTACAGTTAGATAGACCTGTGCTGGTTGGACAAGTTTTCTAATATATCTGGACATAAATCGTAGCTAATAATATTTTCCCTCATCATCATATGATATACAGTTATGCCTAGTATATGTCTTTACTATGTTACAATCTAAGAACCTACCAGCCACTACAGTTCTCTCATTGGGAGACTTAAGCTTTCGTCAGGTTGTCGACTGCTGCATTGCCCTCTTATTGGCTTTAAGTACACAACCTGTAACTGAATTATCTGTCAGAACAGAACCTATGTGTCTACAGCAGGTGATTTGGCATGTGGATTCTTCAGATTTTTAGAAAATAGGTAAAATTGTGATCAAAAGTTTAAAATGTCTAAAATTCTGGTATAGTTTGCAATAGTATATCTATTAAATCATTTCAAAACTTCTTAACAAGGATGGAGAACATTGGCTGTGACCGAATTGGTTGAGGTTTAGATTACCAGGACCATTGAGCAGCCTCCTCGGGATCTACAAATTTAGGAATGAAGATATGCATCCCATGTTACAATCCTGTTATGGCCCGAGGTTTTGAAGTTGCAGTTACATATTGGGCTGGGCGATATGGCTGATAAGTACATAGCGATATAAGTATTTCATATGGGTCCATCGATACACATTGAATTCTTTTTTTATATTATTTTATTTATTATCGTTTTTATTTTCCAATATTTTCACTGCCCTGTTAAAAAAACATTTAATGTAGTTTTCCTCCCGGGAGCTTTTTGTTACGGTCAATTAATTTTGTTATTACATTATTTTGTCATATCATTCATCAATATTTTAGTTTTTTTTTTTTTTTTCAAATAGAATTAAGACCTTTTTCTGTGCAGATTCCTCTGGGGATTAAGTATTTAATGGGTTCTCAATTTTCTCTTGGACTCTGATGCAACCCAGTCTCCTCCCTTGGACAAAAAATATGGGCTGAATCTTCCTTGGAATAACGACACAGATTCTGACGAATCATTGTCAAATCCTGCCCCTGAACTTTGCGCCTCAGACCCAGACCATATTACTATCCCAAGGCTCAGGAGGACCAAAAGTATACAGGTAAACAACCCATATAGATTTCAGGGAATCTTACAAGCAAATTGCATATATTTTATTGGTCTCCTGCCTTCTATCCTTTATATTTCGTTGTTGTTGTTTTTTAGATTAAAAAAACAGGCTGACTTTGGAATGGATAAGCATTATTACTCCAACTCAGATGACAGTGGAGATGAATATATTCCGGATACAAGTGAGGCCTCTGATTCAGACGGAAGTGAATCTTTGAAAATTGTGGACCCTCTCTTGAAGTCTAAGAATGCCTTCAGAGATTTTTCTCCCACACCACGAATCTCAAAAGCCACCTCAACGCAGGTTGTTAATCAAGGGCGTTCACCCGTTCGGAGGAGTAGCAGCACTGGTGTGATTCTTGAATTCTATGGCTCTTCAAATATTTGTGCAGTTTAACACAAATCATCCAAAATAGAATTCAAGCACATCTGTGACAGAAATTCAAATTCAGAAGTCAAAGAGAGAGAACAAAAAAAAAAATCTAATGCTGCGCTTCTTCCGAAGACATATACTGTAAACATTAAATGTATGTTAGGACAATCTTGAAAAAAGTATTAGAACACCCTTTACTTTTATTTCTTGTTAATTTTATTAACCAAAATATGTCCATTTTTATTACAGATTAATGAATACAAAATTAAAACTCTAATCAGCTACTTTTTAATCGTTATATTTGTATAAACAAATGTTATACATCTGTGTGTTAACTTATACAAGAAATGACGGAAAAGCAAGGGTGGTTTAGTATTTTTTTATCGTATATAGTCTGTATAATATCTTTAACCTATGCTGATGCTGTTTAATACTGATTTAAATAATAATAATAATGTCATAATCTGTTGGTTTTACATGAACAAAACCTTTCAAGCACTTTTTAAAATTCTAAATACTACCTCTTGTCAGTAAGTTGGTTCACAGCACTGCCTTGGAGTGAAAGTGTGTAGTGCTGAGACAGTCGGTATGTGCTGAGTCGTCTGACGTTTGTGTGACTGGTACCCAGGAAGGTAGCAAAACCAGGCAGTGTGTATGTCGTACCCAGGAAGGCAGAGAAACCAAGCAATATGTATGTGGTACCCACGAAGGCAGAGAAACTAAGCAGTGTGTATGTGGTACCCGGGAAGGTAGCAAAACCAGGGAGTGTGCATAGATACAGACCCCAAAAGTGATTAAAACCAAATAAAGTCCCCAGAAGATCATCTGTAGTCAGGTGAAGGACCCTGTACTTTGTTCAACTCATTTACTCCCTTAGACGTACAAAGACGTCTTTTAATGCAATGGCGCCCTCTACCAAAGACGTATAAGTACGTTTCCTGTCTTTTTTACGTCATAGTGTACATAAGGGTCTGATGCAACCTCTGACTGAGAATCAGCCTTGTCCGCATTGTGAATCATGTAAAAATCACCCAGCAGGGGGCAGAGGTGCAAAAGATCCGCCTTGAATCTGCGCCAGAGGTACAAATGGGGGGCGGGATCCTGGGGTAGACTTATAAGTGTGGAGAGCAGCGTGGGTAGCAGCAGCATCGGCAGCACTAGCAGCAGTCGCATTAGTAGCGTTAGCAATGAAATCCTCCAAGCAAATGACGATCGAGGAATGCGTTTTTGTAAAAAAAAGCTTCCTAAAAGCATCAAGGCGATGGAGACGCTTTGGTTGAGAGGATGACGCTTCGTCATCGTCACAACAAACAGGCGTCTAAAGAGGGTGCGCGTGCCTTGCGGCCTGCATCGCCTGCCTTCGGACAATAGCCAAAGCAGCTGAGAGTCCTCACCAGATCCCCCCGAACGAGGAGGTAAGCGCTCGCAAGTTACCATTGAACATGTGGTTTTACCCCTCATGCTTTTATTGTACATATCATGCATCTTGCGGGCAGAAAATGTCGCATAAATGTGCAGTTAGACGCGAGCGTATCTCCTCCCCGACGAGGAAACAACAATACTGAATGGTGTGGTAATCATGCATACTTTCTAAAATTCACAGATTGTGCATCCCGCGGCAAGAAAGTTCCTCCTCGTCTTGTTGGTGTAAAGAAAGGTAAATTATAATATGAAACTTCACACGCCAGCAATAAAATGCAGCAATAAATATATATTTCCAATTGTTTATATTTCTGTAATTTACAGGTTGTGCATCAGGAAGCAGTGGTTCCGGATGGCGTCACACTGGATGGCAACCGAGGAAAATCGACTTTACAGCAACCCCTGGACCACTGAATGCCGCTGCCCATTTGGAGTCTGAGGAGCCAGCTGATTTCCTGCAGCTGTTTCTCACGGATGAGCTTCTGCAGCACATCGCGGATGCCAGCAATCACTTCCCAGACAATTATTTTCACACAAACCCCAGTGGACAAACACAAGCTCGCCTATTTTCCACGGACCAGCAAAGCCAGACCACAACGAAAGTGTCGGGTCTGTTTGCGCAAAGGCAAACGGAGTGAAACAAGAATGTGGTGTGAACTATGTTGTGTGCCCTTGCATCAAGGCAACTGTTTTATTTTATATCACACAAAAAAAAAGTATGTATGACACTGATGTATTTCATTTTTGTACATAGTTCAACAGTTCAGTCGTTTAGTGTTATGTGCAAATAAATTTATTTTATCAAAAACATATTTTTTGTGCTTTTTTTTGTTATTTTATAGAAGGCATGCATTATTTAGATGTTAGAGGTGTCATAAAAGCCATAAATAATAGTGTCAAAGTTCAAATTATGGTCAAAATGCATCAGTTTACAAAAAGCTCATTTTCTCAGTTTTTTCCCCAGGGATTGGAGTTTTCATGAAATTTAGCTATTTTCAAATGCCGATTGTTCAAGAATGGAAAAAGATAGGAACAAACATTTTTTTTCTGTTGAAAGAAGAGAGTCTCATCTTTCTTCGGGTGTGCTCCATGTCTATATAGCATTAGAATACAATATTCTGTGGGCCTTGCAATATTAGTCAAAACCCAGGAAAACTCTGGGATTGAGTGGGTTGCTCCAGTGAAAATGGCTGGTATTTAATGAGTTAAGACTGGTTAGGACATCCGGCTCGCAGTCCCAAGGTGCAGGGTTCGATCCCGGGACCCAGCTTTCCTGTGTGGAGGTTGCATTTGTGAGTGAGTTTGAGCGCAGATGGTTGTTCGTCTTTGCGTGCCCTGCGATTGGCTGGCAACCACTTCAGGGTGTGCCCCGCCTACTGCCCGTTGACAGCTGGGTAGGCTCCAGCACGCTATCCTTGTGAGAATAAGCGGATTGGATATTACATGTATGTGTTTATGCCCTAGGCCAGGCGAGGGCAAACTACGGCCCGGGGGCCACATGCGGCCCGTTAAAAGTTTTAATCCGGGCCGCCGAACTTGAAAAAAATTTAATGAATAAACCTTGTTAATGTTTTATTTTCTAAACACTGTGGTTTTCAAAGACAAATATTATTGTTGGAATGCTTTTATTCACTTTCATATAAAATTAAATGTATTTTTTTTCTCAGATGAGGTGAGGTTTCCAAAACACTCCATCCATCTGCTCCTGGTCCGGCCCCTCTGTCATATTTTAGAACCCATTGTGGTCCTCCAATCAAAAAGTTTGCCCGCCCCTGCCCTAGGCTTTGTGTCTTTGCTTGGTTGACTGTGTAATGAGTGTATGAATGCATTTCTTTCTACCAGACACCTTGGACTTCCCATGGCAGATTAATAATCTATTTTATCTATCCATCAGGGTCACGAATGTCATTTGATGAGTAGAGAATTTAGAGTCTCCAATTAACCTAATATACATGGATTTGCGCATGGAAACCTGAGAAAAAGCCCTTAGTCCTACTTTTCCATCTGAA
>NW_028284016.1:0-10608 GCF_059441095.1 Idiotropiscis lumnitzeri
GGAAATAAAAGATATGGCGGAAAAATTTAATATTGAGATCAAAACTACTGCAGCCTACAGTCCATGGAGTAATGGCCTTTTGGAAAGGCATAATCGAACTCTCACCGAGATGTTGCTGAAAGTTAAAAAAGACAACAACTGTGATTGGAAGACTGCACTTGATTGGGCACTAATGGCGAAGAACTCCATGCACAACGTACACGGGTATAGCCCCTATCAACTAGTATTTGGCCAGAATCCAAACTTGCCCTCAGTGCTCATTGATAAGCCCCCAGCCCTGGAAACAAATGTGAGCTCCTGGGTAGCTCAGCACATCACAACTCTACATGCAATGAGAAAAGCATTTACAGAGTCAGAATGCTCAGAGAGAATCAAAAGAGCCCTGCGCAAACAACTACGGCCCGTCGATGACAAGTATGACACGGGAGACAAAGTCTACTATAAGAGGGTGGACTGCAATGAGTGGAAAGGACCAGGGGTCGTGATAGGCCAAGATGGTGCTGTTGTATTTGTAAGACACGGTGGAGCATATGTGCGAGTGCATCACACCAGACTGAGAAAAGTAGATGATCCCTCAACTAAAGAGGTGGTGGACGTAGACATAGAACAAGAAATGGACACGATTGTAAATTTACCAGCGACGGCAGCAGCAGATCTCAGCGGATTTGAAAGCGACAATGAGAAAGTGACACACATGAACAATGGACCTCAAAGTGCTGATGGTAATGAAGAACTCCCACATGAATCAGAGTTGAATGCAGGGAGGAGCTTTGATCGATCTCAGGTGCTGCAAAAGACTACTTATGAAGGACCTAAGCTCAAGACTGGCCAAGTGGTCACCTATAAAGACAAACAAAGTGGACAAAGTTGCACAGGAACTGTCCTCAGCCGAGCTGGAAAAGCTACTGGAAAACACAAAGACTGGTACAACTTGCAGTTCAGCCAGCCTGCAGAAGATGCTGGCACAACAGGATCAGTAAATCTTGGAGCAATGGATGGTGTACATGTATTTCCATCAGAGCAGGCAGAAGCATGTGCAAACAACGAAGATATGTTAGTAGTGCAGGAGGACATTTTTCTTGCAGCTAAACACGAGGGAATCTTAAATTGGAAGAAAAACAATGTATTTGATGAAATCACAGATGAAGGTCAGAAATGCATCTCAACAAGGTGGGTGTGCACACTTAAAGAAAATGCTGCTGGTGTTATACCCAAGGCCCGCCTAGTAGCAAGAGGTTTCGAGGAGATAAATACCAAGGACCTTCCCAAAGATTCACCCACATGTGCCACAGAGTCTTTGAAGATGATCATGGCCGTCATATGTCAAAACAAGTGGCAGCTGAATTCAATGGACATTAAATCCGCCTTTTTACAAGGCAAGACACTAACAAGGGACATTTACATCCGTCCTCCTCAGGAGGCACAGAACAAAGGAACTGTGTGGAAGTTAAATAAGTGTGTTTATGGTCTGACAGATGCTTCTTTGTACTGGTATAATAGAGTCAGAGACATCATGCGACATTTAGGAGCCACTGTATCAAAAGTAGATCCAGCTGTGTTTTACTGGTTAGATCAGTGTGGTCAGGTGACAGGAATCCTTGCATCCCATGTCGATGACTTTATTTGGGGGGGCACAAATGCATTTTCCACAAAAGTCATTCCTCAGTTAAAAACTGCCTTCCAGGTTGGTAGGGAGGAGAACAGCAACTTCAGCTACATAGGAATGGAAATACATTCTGTGCAGGATGAGATACAGGTACAACAAAATATTTACATTAAAAATCTGCAAAGTATCACCATTGACCCCACTAGAGCAACACAACGTGAAGCACCACTGACTGACAATGAAGTAGACCTACTCAGATCAAAGATAGGACAAATATTGTGGGTAGCGAGGCAGAGTAGACCAGATATGATGTGTGATGTTTCTATCTTAGCATCTAACACCAAACATGCCACGGTTCAAACTCTACATGGTGCAAACAAGCTCATTAGGAAACTTAAATCAGAGAGTGTCAAGTTGCGATTTCAGCACCTGGGTGAGAACAGCTCTCTAAAACTTATAGTGTTTAGCGATTCCTCCATGGGAAACCTCTCTGATGGTGGTACGCAGGGTGGGCATTTTATCATGCTCATGGGTGAAAATGGGAAGTTCTCACCTATATCATGGCAGTCAAAACGTATCAGAAGGGTTGTGAGGAGTAGTTTGGCAGGGGAAACGTTAGCTCTTGCAGATGGGATAGACAGTGCCATTTTTCTTGCAACACTGTACTCAGAAATCACGACTGGTGACTGTTCATGCAGTAGCATACCCATTGTATGTGTAACAGACAATCATTCTCTACTGGATGCAGTCAAATCCACCAAGTCTGTTACAGAGAAAAGACTGCGTCTTGAAATCAGCAATATGAAAGAGCTAATGCATTCGGGGACCATTGAGCAAATTATCTGGTCAGCTACCAAAGAACAACTTGCTAACTGCTTAACCAAAACAGGGGCATCGGCACTTGGCCTCTTGAGAGCTCTCAGCGAAGGTGTTTACAATCTTAAACTGTAAATGTTTCTCTAGTACTGAATTTGAACTGTACTGTATTTTTGTTTAACTGTATGTTCTATAGGACACCTATATTTTTGTTAATGCAACACAAAAAAAGAAAAAAGGGGAGATTGTTAAGTTATGTTATTCTAACAGCGCAGGTGCGAGAGTTTGTGAGGTACCGCGAGATGTGGTGAGGGTGAGGGCGCTGTTGGAGAATGTTGCTAATGTGTGTTCGAAGTGAGTAAACAGAAGTTTTTCTCTGAATCCTCTCTGCTTATTGAGTTAATACGCTGGATCAGAGAGGCCATTGAGATCTGCAAGCGAGGCATAAAAACCATGAACAGAGACAAGGGAGCCTTCATCCTCTCTACCACCTGGAGCAGCATCTTGGCGGAGTGAACGGACAGCGGGGGGTGTGACTTGCCTTCATTCTTGTGACAGGTAAGTCACGCCCTCATGGAACATCAGCTGATAAAGACGGGTCACAAGACACCATCATGTGACACTCTGAAGAAGGCGAAAGACTTTCGTATTGTGACATCCTCAAGGCCTAAACACTAATCCGAGCAAATATAAGGTAGATTTTGTGAACCTGCCCGGAGAAAAACATCAACGAAAATAATTTGTATTTGTTTTACCAGTTGGTGGCGCTACCACTGCGATCAAAAATAAGTTGGCAGCCGTCTTCAGGGCCTGAATATCCTCAAATGTGAAAAATTTCGAGAAGATGGATCATCTGAATCATTTTGCAGGAACTTTTGTTGCCACGGAGAATAATCAGACTCTGCGGCACCGCAATAGCCACGCCCTTCGAAGGAAAGTCACAAAAATAGGGATAGAGTAAGATCAATGTCTTGAGTCTTTTCTCGCCAATTTTCAATCGGATTCGTTAAAAGGGCACCGTGCAGTACGTCAAAACGTAAAAAATGATATTGATTGGCGCAAGGTGTATAACAGAATATAAACATATAGATGTCTTCAGGTACCGTCTCTTTATGTACATGTGAAGTTTTGGATTTTTAGCAGCATGTGCAGGAGAGTTATTAAGCATTTTGTCCATTGCGGCGAAGGAAATCTTAAGTGAAAACTTTGAAGCCCCGCCCCCGTCATATAGTATTTCGGAAACAAAAGATTTTAGCCCCAGTGTTTGTCCCAGGTCTTAAGATGCTACAGACAAAATTTTAAGGCAATCAGATGAAGCCTTTAGGATCAGGGTGCAAAAGAATGACCCCTGTAAACATGCAAAAAAGAGCAAAAGTCGGACTTTCAAAAATTCATAACTCACTTCCTGTTCATATTAGACGTTTAAAATATCAAATTTCTCGCCATGCCCGATGAGACTGCCAAGTTTGGTGAGTTTTTGTGCATGTTTCGGGGGTCAAAAATGCGATCGAACAATCGGAAAAATAATAATAATAATAATTTCTACAAAAACAACAGGGACTTCGCAGCGGTCGCTGCTCAGGCCCTAATAATAATAATAATAATAATAATAAAAAAAGTAATAATATTTTCTAGAAAAACAATAGGGACCTCGCAGCGGTCACTGCTCGGGCCCTAATAATAATAATAATAATAATTTCCACAAAAACAATGGGGACCTCGTAGCGGTCGCTGCTCGGCCCTAATAATAATTTCTACATAAACAATAGGGACCTCGCCGCGGTCGCTGCTCGGGCCCCAATAATAATTTCTACACAAAGTCCATTGTGGTGACCCGCCCCCTTTTAAGTAAATTCAAAATGGCCGACTTCCTGTAAAACCTAGCTCATTGCTCCAAGAGACTTTTTTGTAGGTCTTGGCCTTATACATACAGTGAACCCTCGCTACTTCGCGGTTCACCTTTCGCGGGTTCAGTGCTTCGCGGGTATAAAAAATATTCGGGGGCATTGTAGTTTCGCCGAGCGGCACGACGGGCGCTGGAGCGGTTAAACGGCCGGCGTGCGCCGAAGAAGAGCGTGGGCGAAGAGGAGATTGGACGAAGAAGAGCACGTTCCCCCGGACACGATCGGTGGCGACGTTTCGCGCGGTTCGGACCGTACCAGAGCTCCGGCCGGCGTGCGTGGCAGTTAAGCCGTAGAGGAGCACCTTCCCCGGGCACGGGCGGTGCCAAGCGGCCCCTAAGTTTAACCGAATGGAAGCTCCGGAGGAGGAGGGCATGCTCGCGTCACAGAAAGCCGAAGAGGAGCACCTTCCCCGGGCACGGGCGGTTCCAAGCGGCCCCTAAGTTTAACCGAATGGAAGCTCCGGAGGAGGAGGGCATGCTCGCGTCACAGTAAGCCGAAGAGGAGCACCTTCGCCGGGCACGGGCGGTTCCAAGCGGCCCCTAAGTTTAACCGAATGGAAGCTCCGGAGGAGGAGGGCATGCTCGCGACACAGTAAGCCGAAGAGGAGCACCTTCCCCGGGCACGGGCGGTGCCAAGCGGCCCCTAAGTTTAACCGAATGGAAGCTCCGGGGGAGGAGGGCGGGCGTGTGTCACAGTTAAGCCGAATTGGAACACCTCTTCCGCCCGGGCACGAACGGAGCGCGAAGCTGTCAGTTATGAATGAATAAATGAATAAATAAATAAATAAATAAAGAATGCCACCTTTCATTTCACAGGGCACACCGGACGGCGTACCAGCAGGTAAAAGTCGGAGTAATTAAATAAATACAAAAAGAATGGCTGGGGAATAAAAAAATAATACGTTTTAATAATAATTTGGTTTTTTTGTTATAACATGAATTTCACTCTCTCTCTCTCTCCTCGTATATATATATATATATATATATATATATATAAATATATATATATATATATATATTTATATATTTATTATATATATTGTATTTTTTTTTAAGCATTTTTGAAGGTGCGCCGCTACTTCGCGGATTTTCAGTTTTTGCGGGTGGTCTCGGTCCCCATTATAATATAATAATAATAATATAATATTCCCTTTATTAGTCCCACAATGGGGAAATTTGAGATTCGAACCCAGGCCTCGTGGGGAGACTGGGTCCTGAACGCGGCGCCTTAGACCACTCGGCCATCCTGGCAGCCATAATAATACTAATATTCCCTTTATTAGTCCCACAATGGGGAAATTCGAGATTCGAACCCAGGCCTCCTGGGGAGACTGGGTCCTGAACGCGGCGCCTTAGACCACTCGGCCATCCTGGCAGCCAAAGAAATCATGCGAGGCACATCAGGTGGGGATCGAACCCGCGCCGATAATACGTGCTTGCACTGCAATTCTTGTCATTGACCATTCGACCATTTTAACATTAACCGCGATAACCGAGGGTTCACTGTACTCCATAAAATTTACAAAAAGCGAGGTGAAACACTCAACCAGGGCTGCTTTTTTGAACATTTCTCGAGGGCCATGGCGAGCCATTTCAAAAAAGCTGCACAACTAACGGATAAAATATTGATAAATTTGCTCTGCCTGATGTGTGTGTAAAGTTTCACGAGTTGTCGTTCATATTTAGAACCTCATAATCAGCGTTGTTTTATTGCCGAACAGTGCAATGCCACTCCCACAACTTTTCACGAAAAAGGATGAATTTCGTATTGTGACATCCTCATGGCCGAAACAGTCATCCGAGCATATATGAGGGCGACCTTGTTGAGTTGCACGGAGAAAAACATCCAAGAAAATAATTTGTATTAGCTTTTACCAGTTGGTGGCGCTACTACTACGATGAAAAATAAGTTGGTAGATGTCTTCAGGGCTGAAGTATCCTCAAATGTGTACAACTTCGAGAAGATAGGATCATCTGAGTCATGTTGCCGGAGCTTTTGTTGCCACAAAGTACAATCGGACTTTTCAGCACCGTAATAGCCACGCCTTTTGCCAAAACGTCACAAAATTCGGCAGAGAGTAAGATCATTGTCTTGAGTCTTTTCTGACAAATTTTCAGTCGGATTCGTCAAAAGGGCACCGTGCAGTATGTGAAAATTAAAATAAAAACACATTTTTGATTCCACTTGGCGGCGCTGTGTGTATAACAAAATAATAACATTAAGATGTCTTCAGGTCGGGACGTTTTATTTACAGGTGAAGGTTTGGATTTTTAGGAGCATGTGCAGGGGAGTTATTAAGCATTCATTTATTTGTATTAGGTTCATTTTGTCTTCTTATTATTGATATTTGACAGATTCATTAAAAGCAGACAATTATGTTTTAGGTTAATTTTTTACCTGACATGTTTCGGCGAGTCTTTCGCCTTCTTCAGAGTGTCGCATGATGGTGTCTTGAGACCCGTCTTTATCAGCTGATGTTCCATGAGGGTGTGACTTACCTGTCAAAAAAATGAAAAATCAGAGCAGTAAAAGAACAAGCACAACATGAATATTACAAATCAGCAATCACTGACCACTGCAAAAGGGAAAACCACATCATGGACCGGGAGAAGGGCAGGGTCATCCGCAACGAAGAGAACAAACAACAGCGCTGGATCAGAGAGGCCATTGAGATCTGCAAGCGAGGCATAAAAACCATGAACAGAGACAAGGGAGCCTTCATCCTCTCTACCACCTGGAGCAGCATCTTGGCGGAGTGAACGGACAGCGGGGGGCGTGACTTGCCTTCATTCTTGTGACAGGTAAGTCACGCCCTCATGGAACATCAGCTGATAAAGACGGGTCACAAGACACCATCATGTGACACTCTGAAGAAGGCGAAAGACTTTCATATTGTGACATCCTCAAGGCCTAAACACTCATCCGAACAAACATAAGGTAGATTTTGTTAACCTGACCGGAGAAAAACATCAACGAAAATAATTTGTATTTGTTTTAACCAGTTGGTGGCGCTACCACTGCGATCAAAAATAAGTTGGCAGCCGTCTTCAGGGCCTGAATATCCTCAAATGTGAAAAATTTCGAGAAGATGGATCATCTGAATCATTTTGCAGGAACTTTTGTTGCCACGGAGATTAATCAGACTCTGCGGCACCGTAATAGCCACGCCCTTCGAAGGAAAGTCACAAAAATAGGGATAGAGTAAGATCAATGTCTTGAGTCTTTTCTAGCCAATTTTCAATCGGATTCGTTAAAAGGGCACCGTGCAGTACGTCAAAATGTATAAAATTATATTGATTGGCGCAAGGTGTATAACTGAATATAAACATATCGATGTCTTCAGGTACCGACTCTTTATGTACATGTGAAGTTTTGGATTTTTAGCAGCATGTGCAGGAGAGTTATTAAGCATTTTGTCCATTGCGGCGAAGGAAATCTTAAGTGAAAACTTCGAAGCCCCGCCCCCGTTCATATAGTATTTCGGAAACAAAAGATTTTAGCCCCAGTGTTTGTCCCAGGTCTTAAGATGCTACAGACAGAATTTTAAGGCAATCAGATGAAGCCTTTAGGATCAGGGTGCAAAAGAATGACCCCTGTAAACATGCAAAAAAGGGCAAAAGTCGGACTTTCAAAAATTCATAACTCACTTCCTGTTCATATTAGACGTTAAAATATCAAATTTTTCGCCATGCCCGATGAGACTGCCAAGTTTGGTGAATTTTTGTGCATGTTTCGGGGGTCAAAAATGCGATCGAACAATCGGAAAAATAATAATAATAATAATTTCTACAAAAACAATAGGGACTTCGCAGCCGTCGCAGCTCGGGCCCTAATAACAATAGGGACCTCGCAGCGGTCACTGCTCGGGCCCTAATAATATTAATAATAATAATTTCCACAAAAACAATGGGGACCTCGTAGCGGTCGCTGCTCGGGCCCTAATAATAATTTCTACATAAACAATAGGGACCTCGCCGCGGTCGCTGCTCGGGCCCCAATAATAATTTCTACACAAAGTCCATTGTGGTGACCCGCCCCCTTTTAAGTAAATTCAAAATGGCCGACTTCCTGTAAAACCTAGCTCATTGCTCCAAGAGACTTTTTTGTAGGTCTTGGTCTTATACATACAGTGAACCCTCGCTACTTCGCGGTTCACCTTTCGCGGGTTCAGTGCTTCGCGGGTATAAAAAATATTCGGGGGCATTGTAGTTTCGCCGAGCGGCACGACGGGGCGCTGGAGCGGTTAGACGGCCGGCGTGCGCCGAAGAAGAGCGTGGGCGAAGAGGAGAGTGGACGAAGAAGAGCACGTTCCCCCGGACACGATCGGTGGCGACGTTTCGCGCGGTTCGGACCGTACCAGAGCTCCGGCCGGCGTGCGTGGCAGTTAAGCCGTAGAGGAGCACCTTCCCCGGGCACGGGCGGTGCCAAGCGGCCCCTAAGTTTAATGGAATGGAAGCTCCGGAGGAGGAGGGCATGCTCGCGTCACAGTAAGCCGAAGAGGAGCACCTTCCCCGGGCACGGGCGGTTCCAAGCGGCCCCTAAGTTTAACCGAATGGAAGCTCCGGAGGAGGAGGGCATGCTCGCGACACAGTAAGCCGAAGAGGAGCACCTTCCCCGGGCACGGCGGTGCCAAGCGGCCCCTAAGTTTAACCGAATGGAAGCTCCGGGGGAGGAGGGTGGGCGTGTGTCACAGTTAAGCCGAATTGGAGCACCTCTTCCGCCCGGGCACGAGCGGAGCGCGAAGCTGTCAGTTATGAATGAATAAATAAATAAATAAATAAAGAATGGCACCTTTCATTGCACAGGGCACACCGGACGGCGTACCAGCAGGTAAAAGTCGGAGTAATTAAATAAATACAAAAAGAATGGCTGGGGAATAAAAAAATAATACGTTTTAATAATAATTTGTTTTTTTTGTTATAACATGAATTTCACTCTCTCTCTCCCCGTATATATATATATATATATATATATATATTGTATTTTTTTTTAAAGCATTTTTGAAGGTGCGCCGCTACTTCGCGGATTTTCAGTTTTCGCGGGTGGTCTCGGTCCCCATTAACCGCGATAACCGAGGGTTCACTGTACTCCATAAAATTTACAAAAAGCGAGGTGAAACACTCAACCAGGGCTGCTCTGCATGTTGTGCTGGGCCACCTGGAACAACAGCGGAGCTATGCAAGGATGCTCTTTGTGGACTACAGCTCGGCATTCAACACAATCATCCCAGACATCCTCGTCGCCAAACTGGACACTCTCGGCCTCCCTGCCCTCACACACATCTGGATTAAGGACTTTCTGACCAACAGACCCCAGACTGTGTTGCTCGGCCCCTACACGTCCTCCACCCTCATGGTGAGCACCGGTTCCCCCCAAGGATGCGTGCTGAGCCCTCTCCTGTACGCCCTCTACACCTACGACTGCAGCCCGGCCCACGGCAACAACACCATCGTCAAGTTTGCTGACGACACGACAGTGGTCGGTCTGATCTCGGAAGGTGACGAGACAGCCTACAGAGAGGAGGTAGGGAGACTGACAACTTGGTGCAAGGACAACAGACTGCACCTTAACTCTGCTAAAACAAAGGAGATTGTCGTCGACTTCAGGAGGAACAAGACGCTGCCGCACCCCTCTGCATCGAAGGCGTGTGTGTGGAGAGGGTCCACACGTTCAAGTTCCTGGGAGTACAGATCTCCGATGACCTTTCTTGGAGTCACAACACCACAGCAGTGGTAAAGAAGGTCCGCCAACGTCTGCACTTCCTGAGAGTCCTCAGGAAATTCAACCTGGACAGGAAGCTGCTGCTGGCCTTCTACCACTCGTCCATCGAGAGCCTGCTGACGTACTCTGTCTCCACCTGGTACAGCGGCTGCACTGAGGCGGACAGAGTGAGGCTCCAGAGGACAGTCAAAACAGCGCAAAGGATTATTGGCTGCCCTCTCCCCTCGCTGTCGGACATCTACACCGCCCGGTGCCTCAGAGGGGCTCTCAACATCGTCAAAGACAATACCCACCCAAACTCACACCTGTTCGACCGGTTGCCCTCTGGCAGGCGCTACAGATGCATCAAATCAAGGACCAATAGACTGAGAAACAGTTTCTTTCCGAGAGCCATCTCCATACTGAACTCTCACACACACACGAGACCACCCTAACCTTGCAAAACAGCATTGTGATGTGTTTCTATATGCCCTATTCAGTACTGAATTCCATTGCACTGTCTTATTTATTTATCTAATTTATATATTGTCTGTATTATTGTTGTATTGCACTGGAGAGGGG
>NW_028284018.1:0-5000 GCF_059441095.1 Idiotropiscis lumnitzeri
CACACGAGGGGTCAGTTAGGCGACCAGGGGTAGCGTTTAGGCGACCAGGGGTAGCGTTTAGGTGACCAGGGGAAGCGTTTAGGCGACCAGGGGTAGCGTTTAGGTGACCAGGGGTAGCGTTTAGGCGACCAGGGGTAGCGTTTAGGCGACCAGGGGTAGCGTTTAGGCGACCAGGGGTAGCTTTTAGGCGACCAGGGGTAGCTTTTAGGCGACCAGGGGTAGCGTTTAGGCGACCAGGGGCGTTGCAGTTCCGCCGAATTGCATTAGGGGCGCTGCAGTAGGCAAACGTTCTTCCCCCCTAGTCAGAGGGTCATTTGCCTACTTCCCAGGTTTACCCGGGTTTTCCAAAACACCTGGGGCACATTTTCAGGGATCACGTTTTTAGAAACAAAAATATTCATAATTTCTTCTAAGTCCCCTTTCCAGCGGGGAACTTTGAAACATTGTATCCGACCACTGAAGGCTGTTGGCGGGCACGGCGCGGCAAACAGCCCGCACTCAGGCATGGAGCTCCGGGGAAAGTTGCCTAATTTCTTCTAAGTCCCCTTTCCAGCGGGGAACTTTGAAACATTGTATCCGACCGTGGAAGGCTGTTGGCGGGCACGGCGCGGCTCATAGCCGGCCCTCAGGCACGGAGCTCCGGGTGAATTTTCACAAATTTCTTCTAAGTCCCCTTTCCAGCGGGGAACTTTGAAACATTGTATCCGACCGTGGAAGGCTGTTGGCGGGCACGGCGCGGCTCATAGCCGGCCCTCGGGCACGGAGCTCCGGGTGAATTTTACAAATTTCTTCTAAGTCCCCTTTCCAGCGGGGAACTTTGAAACATTGTATCCGACCGTGGAAGGCTGTTGGCGGGCACGGCGCGGCTCATAGCCGGCCCTCGGGCACGGAGCTCCGGGTGAATTTTTACAAATTTCTTCTAAGTCCCCTTTCCAGCGGGGAACTTTGAAACATTGTATCCGACCGTGGAAGGCTGTTGGCGGGCACGGCGCGGCTCATAGCCGGCCCTCGGGCACGGAGCTCCGGGTGAATTTTCACAAATTTCTTCTAAGTCCCCTTTCCAGCGGGGGGAACTTTGAAACATTGTATCCGACCGTGGAAGGCTGTTGGCGGGCACGGCGCGGCTCATAGCCGGCCCTCAGGCACGGAGCTCCGGGTGAATTTTCACAAATTTCTTCTAAGTCCCCTTTCCAGCGGGGAACTTTGAAACATTGTATCCGACCAAAGGAAGGCTGTTGGCGGGCGCGGCGCGGCTCATAGCCGGCCCTCGGGCACGGAGCTCCGGGTGAATTTTACTCAATTCTTCTAAGTCCCCTTTCCAGCGGGGAACTTTCAAACATTGTATCCGACCACTGAAGGCTGTTGGCGGGCGCGGCGCGGCTCATAGCCGGCCCTCAGGCACGGAGCTCCGGGTGAATTTTCACAAATTTCTTCTAAGTCCCCTTTCCAGCGGGGAACTTTGAAACATTGTATCCGACCGTGGAAGGCTGTTGGCGGGCACGGCGCGGCTCATAGCCGGCCCTCGGGCACGGAGCTCCGGGTGAATTTTCACAAATTTCTTCTAAGTCCCCTTTCCAGCGGGGAACTTTGAAACATTGTATCCGACCGTGGAAGGCTGTTGGCGGGCACGGCGCGGCTCATAGCCGGCCCTCGGGCACGGAGCTCCGGGTGAATTTTTACAAATTTCTTCTAAGTCCCCTTTCCAGCGGGGAACTTTGAAACATTGTATCCGACCGTGGAAGGCTGTTGGCGGGCACGGCGCGGCTCATAGCCGGCCCTCGGGCACGGAGCTCCGGGTGAATTTTCACAAATTTCTTCTAAGTCCCCTTTCCAGCGGGGAACTTTGAAACATTGTATCCGACCGTGGAAGGCTGTTGGCGGGCACGGCGCGGCTCATAGCCGGCCCTCGGGCACGGAGCTCCGGATGAATTTTTACAAATTTCTTCTAAGTCCCCTTTCCAGCGGGGAACTTTGAAACATTGTATCCGACCGTGGAAGGCTGTTGGCGGGCACGGCGCGGCTCATAGCCGGCCCTCGGGCACGGAGCTCCGGGTGAATTTTCACAAATTTCTTCTAAGTCCCCTTTCCAGCGGGGAACTTTGAAACATTGTATCCGACCGTGGAAGGCTGTTGGCGGGCGCGGCGCGGCTCATAGCCGGCCCTCGGGCACGGAGCTCCGGGTGAATTTTTACAAATTTCTTCTAAGTCCCCTTTCCAGCGGGGAACTTTGAAACATTGTATCCGACCGTGGAAGGCTGTTGGCGGGCACGGCGGGGCTCATAGCCGGCCCTCGGGCACGGAGCTCCGGGTGAATTTTTACAAATTTCTTCTAAGTCCCCTTTCCAGCGGGGAACTTTGAAACATTGTATCCGACCGTGGAAGGCTGTTGGCGGGCACGGCGGGGCTCATAGCCGGCCCTCGGGCACGGAGCTCCGGGTGAATTTTACAAATTTCTTCTAAGTCCCCTTTCCAGCGGGGAACTTTGAAACATTGTATCCGACCAAAGGAAGGCTGTTGGCGGGCGCGGCGCGGCTCATAGCCGGCCCTCGGGCACGGAGCTCCGGGTGAATTTTACAAATTTCTTCTAAGTCCCCTTTCCAGCGGGGAACTTTGAAACATTGTATCCGACCGTGGAAGGCTGTTGGCGGACGCGGCGCGGCTCACAGCCCGCCCTCAGGCACGGAGCTCCGGGGGAATTTCCCCCTCATTTCTTCTAAGTCCCCTTTCCAGCGGGGAACTTTCAAACATTGTATCCGACCGTGGAAGGCTGTTGGCGGGCACGGCGCGGCTCATAGCCGGCCCTCAGGCACGGAGCTCCGGGTGAATTTGACAAATTCCTTCTAAGTCCCCTTTCCAGCGGGGAACTTTGAAACATTGTATCCGACCGTGGAAGGCTGTTGGCGGGCACGGCGCGGCTCATAGCCGGCCCTCAGGCACGGAGCTCCGGGTGAATTTGACAAATTCCTTCTAAGTCCCCTTTCCAGCGGGGAACTTTGAAACATTGTATCCGACCGTGGAAGGCTGTTGGCGGGCACGGCGCGGCTCATAGCCGGCCCTCAGGCACGGAGCTCCGGGTGAATTTTTACAAATTTCTTCTAAGTCCCCTTTCCAGCGGGGAACTTTGAAACATTGTATCCGACCACTGAAGGCTGTTGGCGGACGCGGCGCGGCTCACAGCCCGCCCTCAGGCACGGAGCTCCGGGGAAATTTGGCTCATTTCTTCTAAGTCCCCTTTCCAGCGGGGACCTTTCAAACATTGTATCCGACCACTGAAGGCTGTTGGCGGGCGCGGCGCGGCTCACAGCCCGCCCTCAGGCACGGAGCTCCGGGGAAATTTGCCTCATTTCTTCTAAGTCCCCTTTCCAGCGGGGAACTTTCAAACATTGTATCCGACCACTGAAGGCTGTTGGCGGGCGCGGCGCGGCTCACAGCCCGCCCTCAGGCACGGAGCTCCGGGGAAATTTGCCTCATTTCTTCTAAGTCCCCTTTCCAGCGGGGAACTTTCATACATTGTATCCGACCACTGAAGGCTGTTGGCGGACGCGGCGCGGCTCACAGCCCGCCCTCAGGCACGGAGCTCCGGGGGAATTTGCCCCCTCATTTCTTCTAAGTCCCCTTTAGGCGACCAGGGGTTGACAATTTAGGTGACCAGGGGTTGACAATTTAGGCGACCAGGGGTGACTTTTAGGCGACCAGGGGTGAGGTTTAGGCGACCAGGGGTGAGGTTTAGGCGACCAGGGGTAGCGTTTAGGCGACCAGGGGCGTTGCAGTTCCGCCGAATTGCATTAGGGGCGCTGCAGTAGGCAAACGTTTTTACCCCTAGTCAGAGGGTCATTTGCCTACTTCCCAGGTTTACCCGGGTTTTCCAAAACACCTGGGGCACATTTTTAGGAACCACGTTTTTAGAAACAAAAATTCTTCTATGTCCACCTCCGTGAAAGAAATTGCCCAATGGTTCCCGCGGAAGAGAGCTGCCAGGCGGACGCATACTGCAATAACGGCCGCCCTGGCGCTCTGGTGGATGTTATCCTCGAAATTTCTTCTATGTGCCCATTCCAGCGGGCAACTTGCGAACAATGGTGTCCGACCATGGAAGGCTGTTGGCGGACGCGGCGCGGCTCACAGCCCGCCCTCAGGCACGGAGCTCCGGGGGAATTTTCCCCTCATTTCTTCTAAGTCCCCATTCCAGCGGGGAGCTTGCAAACGTGGTATCCGACCACTGAAGGCTGTTGGCGGGCACGGCCCCACCAGCGCAACACGGCACTTCCTATGACTCGGGTCCGACGCAGGAGGAGCGGTCCTCCCGGCCCCGCCACACGGCACTTCCTATGACTCGGGTCCGACGCAGGAGGAGCGGTCCTCCCGGCCCCGCCACACGGCACTTCCTATGACTCGGGTCCGACGCAGGAGGAGCGGTCCTCCCGGCCCCGCCACACGGCACTTCCTATGACTCGGGTCCGACGCAGGAGGAGCGGTCCTCCCGGCCCCGCCACACGGCACTTCCCATGACTCGGGTCCGACGCAGGAGGAGCGGTCCTCCCGGCCCCACCACCGCCACACGGCACTTCCCATGACCCGGGTCCGACGCAGGAGGAGCGGTCCTCCCGGCCCCACCGCAACACACACAACCACTGACCGATTGGCAATCATGACCCGCCATCGGAGGGCCCCTGCCGGCCCCGGCCTCGCGCCGGGGTGTTCGGGTGGACGGTTCCTTCGGCCTGCGGGTCGACCTCTGAGCGTTGGCCGGCACCGCAGCACACACAACCACTGACCGATTGGCAATCATGACCCGCCATCGGAGGGCCCCTGCCGGCCCCGGCCTCGCGCCGGGGTGTTCGGGTGGACGGTTCCTTCGGCCTGCGGGTCGACCTCTCTGAGCGTTGGCCGGCACCGCAGCACACACATAACCACTGACCGATTGGCAATCATGACCCGCCATCGGAGGGCCCCTGCCGGCCCCGGCCTCGCGCCGGGGTGTTCGGGTGGACGGTTCCTTC
>NW_028284019.1:0-9605 GCF_059441095.1 Idiotropiscis lumnitzeri
AGGTGATGGATGACGGGCAATTACAGGACCACTTAAGCAGCTGTTTAATTCATGAAACTATGAAGAATTTGGGTTCCTTCAATTATTGTATCATTTTTTGTCTGTCATTCATATCGTCGCTGTTTCAGGAGTAAAGGGAACCAAAATTATTATTATTATATTTTTCTTTGGTGAAACGGTGCATTTATTGTTTCTCTGAATTTTATTCATCCAAATATCAGAATCAGTATCAGGCTAAAAGAAAAATTCCAAATCGGTCAGGCCCTTAGAAAAAGTCCAGAAAATTAAGAGCGTCTCCGCAGCCGCCGGACTCCTCCACGTAATCCGCACGATGAATAGTCGAGCTAAAAAGTGGCAGCCTCAACTGCCCGAGCAGCTCACCTTCATCACACGATTCCGAGTAATTTTTGTCATCATTCGTGCCCACGCCGCACTCTTGACAAGCCACCCGATGCAAACGGCTCAGTATAAACCTCGGGCCGAGTATATTACAAGCTCGTTGGCCACTGAGGCGACGTCAAAGTGTGAATTAGAAGTATTGCTGAGCAAGGGAGCGCAGCAGTTTAGCAGAGTGTTAACTTTGAGAAGCAAAGTAGACAGGCAGGATGATTTAAAGCCTTTCCTAAAAAAAAATAAAAATGTTTTGCTGTGGTGTCTGGCAGGTAATGACGCAGAGGAAACAAATTGAGGCAAAAGGACATTTATGGATCGTGAATTTTGTTGTTATTATTGATTTCAAAATCCATGACAATCAATGACAGAGCCCAAACTGCGTTGATTCGTTTGTCATAATGACGCAATCTTTCATCAGGCTGCCGACTGCTAATGAAAAACCATTTTCAATCTTGCCGCGAGCGTTGACGTGTCATCCGTAGCAGGTTATCTACGCACGCACAAAGACGAGGAGGGGGGAGGGACTGCCTCGAGTCACATGATGTAACCTCGCCGCAAGTCAAATAGGCCGCTGACGTCAACTGGCGGCGTAGGTCATACACACGACTGAAACGCTGTCCTACATAACACTGATTTTTTTTTAATTTTTTTTTTTTTAAATGTGAAGGTGTCATCTACACTTCTAAAATGCTCTCATACACAATACTGAAATACATTTTTATTCACATGCTCTCATGCACAATGCTGAAACGCTCTCATGTGGACTATTGAGATGTTCACATATATGCTACAGGAATGCTCTCATATACACTACGGGAATGTGCTCATGGTAACAAAAGGAATGCTCTCATATAGATTACAAAAAAAACTCTCATTCACAACACAGATTTTTTGGCTGGGTGTTATATACAAAACTAAAACGCTCTCATGCAAAAAACTGAAATGCTTTCATTCACAACTGCTGAAATGCTCTCATCTACGCTATTGAATTGCTCTCATATTTACTGCAGGAACATTCTCATATACACGACACCTAATGCTCTCATGCGCGCAACAGGAAGGCTCCCATATCACTACAGAAATGCGTTCATGCACACAAAAGGAATTTTCTCATTGGGACTATAAGAAACGCTCGCATACACACTACTGAAATGTGTTCATACAAACACACACACACGCACACAGATGGGAACTGCATTTGGTTAAGTTGAGCGCTGATGAGTCTTTTTTTTTTTTTACACATGGTTGCAAACGCATACTCATCAAAATAAAAGCTCACATTTCGCTCACACGAGCTGGAGTAAAAGGTTTAATTTGTTCTGTGACCAGGTTCAAAACCATTAATATCAAATCAATATTCTCCATGGAAATGAATTGAAATTCAACTAATCCGTTCCAGCAACAAAAACAACCACCATTTTGGGTTATGTCTTTAACTTAATCAATGCCGTAGATTATTTGTCAACTGGAATCCAACCGGTAGACTTGGAAGAGGGTCTTGCCCAGCTTGACTGTGAAAATTAAGCCTCCACATAACTGTAATAACGAACAGATACCAATTGATGGCAGTGTTGCATTGCTTTGGATTTAAGATCAGAACAGCTTTTTAGTTGAAGATGAAGATTAGTGGATGAATTTCAGCTTGTCACATCAATTCTGAGAGAGAGAGAAATGCCAACAAATCGGAAGTTGGGCAAATTTAGACTTGGTTATAAAAAGTATGTGTTGCGATCATGAGAAAAGATGACGCCGCACACGGAGTGAATAGCGAACGCCTTGTGAAAAAGCCGCTGCTGTGCAACTCGAGCCATGTGTTGAGTTCGCAACACTCACTTCGCGTCTCTTAGTTGCATAATTCAGGGAAACGTACCACTGCGGTTCAGACCCCAAGCCACCGCTACAGACAAGTTTATGGCAAACTAGTGCGCACTGAAGTTTTATTTACCTCTAAATCAAAGGAATGAAAGTTTCAGCAAATCTCAACACAATGACCACAGACCCCTATAAAGCAGCCAGGCGACTTCCCAATAACAAGCAGAAGCAACGGCGCAGACTATATGAATATCCACCACCGTCGGGCCATTCTTCTTCCGTTTGTCGTCTTTTATCCCTCCCCCTTCTATCGGGGGGGGCAGCGAACCAAGCGCTCATTAGCCGCCAGGCAGCGGCTGGCCTGTCGGGGATGGCTTTGCAAAGACAAACACCTCAATTAGACGCGGCCTTGCTGTAATAAGTTCAGCGGCAAATAGTTTTGAAAGGGGAGGCGCAAAATATAGCAAGACCAACACGGCAATTAAATGGTTGCTCCATTTGGATTTCAGTTAATGAGGCGATACGTCTGTGGATTGTTGCTATGCTGCTGTCATTGTGGTATAATGACATGGTGTTTACCAACAGGATTTCTTCCACACTGACTGCATGAGCACATAAAATCCCAGTGTTATTTATTTATTTATTTTTTGGGGCTAACTGGAGCCTGATGATTTACATGGTAAATGTGTGTGCGTGATGGATGCACCCGCATGTTGATTCGTATCATCAACGATGTTTGTGTGGGTGCTATTTGGAGCAAAAAATAGAAACAACACAGGCACATTTTTATACGGGTAGATATACGGAAAGAGACGAAAACGCCACCGTGATGGAATGAAAATACTTCTGTACTATACAAACCTCCAAATTTGAACACCTCAAAGGTCATACGATTTGAAGCCCAACCAGAAGGGAAAAAAATTGTCATGCAATACCAAATACCAAAACAACGCACCATTTTTTTAGCGCGTGGTTCTCAAACTTTTTACACCAAGAACCACCCCAAAAATTAAATAAATAAAAAATTAAACAAAAAAATCACTGCATTCTACTTTATAGCAACAGACCATCATTTTGTCATTAACTACAATGTAAGGAATTAAATAGTTTGAGACGCAATTTCTGCTTCAATATGTCGACATTGGGCTGCTCCTTCTGTATCGGTTTGTGTGACTTGGCCACCAGGGATAGAGAATATATGCCTGGGAGTACTGTTTTGATGAATATGCACTGATTGAAAGGATATAACACCACAACACTGATGCTATTTGTTAGCATTTAGCATTGTGTCTTCGCGTTAAGCTAGCAGACTTCCATAAGGCAAAGCTATGAGGGATGATAGAATATTTTTGTTTTTTGTTTTTTTAGTCCCTTAGTTTGTATTTAATTTTATAGCAAACATGAGGCAAGAAGGCTATTTTTAGAACTAATTCTATCTGACAATCTGCTGTAAGTTCAAACGTGAACTGAAACGTACTTAAGCAGTGATTCAGAGCTCAAGAAAGGACGGATGCATGAGTTCAATTTCCATGATTTCCTATCAGGAGATTCAAATCAGATGCTCGGATGGATTGTGTTTGACAATAGAAGTTAAAACTGTATTTTATTGTATTTTTTTTACCTGGCGAGAAAGCGGGATGAACGAGCGCTGGAGAAGCTATCATAAATTTCAGCCACAGCTGCGGCGCTTTTCTCATCATCCAGCTGTCTTCCTCCACTCCAAGATCGATCGGGTGAAATTTACGCCACACGGAGTTTTTTTTTTTTTTTTTTCCAACTACATCTTTCATTAATTTGTTTGTAGTCTGTGGATAATTATCGGCGGATTGTTAAGGTCGGTGCTAACCAGTTGAAATAGTGTGTGTAAGATTGCAGCTAGGAGAGTGATTTTGAAAATTCTGAAGACGCATTCAATTTAATTTCCTTCTTGCATTGCATCCTACAAATTGTTGTCTAACATTTTGCCTGTTTTGTGTGGCTAAATAAATGAATCCAAATCTATGTAACACTCTAAATATGATTTCATAAAACATGCCTCAAAGCGCAATAGATAAATCATAAGCTCTCGAAAGGCCATGCTCCTTTGATTAGTTTGAGTGTTATTGTGCCGTCAATAGAGCTGAAAAACAATTAAAATACGTCACTGTGTTACTCGCATGATTGCTCAGAATTAATTGACATTTTTTTGTCCTCTGTTCCCCTTAAAAGGACATTTTGCTGACTTTCATCCACGCAGGAGGCGATAAATTTGCTGTTTTGTGAAAATGTATTCAAATAAGCAGTGGAAGAACATCATCCCAATGATGCTTGATACAAGTGACTCATCTTCCACAATAATGTTGAATTGTCAATTGTGGTCATGTGTTAATAATACAAGCTTCGGTTCATTACGTGATTATGTAGATTTTCCTGAGTTAGCGGTCACTTTAAAATATATATTTATTGAGTCAAGTGGGAAATGTTTCAGATTTCGTAGAAAATCTGAAGTAGCTTGTTTTGTGTATAGTGTTTTAAATGGTGACGGTATTAAAATGTGATTTCAGGGAATTTCGTACAATTATAATTTGGGAGAAATGTGTACAAAAAGTGTCGAAAACCGATCGTCTTAAAACTATATGATTATGGTGTATGCAAACTGCTGAAATGTAATTAGGTAAGAAAAAAATAACATACTGACTGCCTTAAAAAAAAAAAAAGAAAAAAAAAAGCATCTTGATGAGAATAGTAAGGCCCAATTCCCACCTCACACTTGCTTTGAGATTATGACAAAATACGAATAATAATTTTTTCTGCCATCTTTGGGACGTGCCTTGTTGTGGATGCTTTAAAAAAAGACTCTAGTTAAATCAAATCTAGTGTCTTTGCAGAAAAAAAAATGTACAAATAAAAAGAATCTCGCTAACCATTTTTAAATGGACATAAGTGGACATAAATATCCATGACCTTGCTTCGAACAAACCATCCGATTTAAAATCATTTTCCCTCATTGATGAATGGCAAATTCCAATCTCCCCCTGAAAAAAAAAAGTTTGTGGCGAGGCGACATTGAACTCTTACGAGCAGCTTCAAGACATAAGGTACCGATGTGAAGTATTTCATCTAGAGTGCAGCATGTAGTCGTGATTAGAAGGAGGTCCTGACAGATTGATTGGCCAGACAATATTATCAGAAAATATTTAAAATTGGTATGGTTAAAAAAAAATTGGATCTTTGCCATTTTTACAACAAATACTTTAGTACATTACAAAACAAAACAAAAAGAATGAAACGTAAACAGCCCCCCTCTCCCAAATAAAAACTGAAAGAATAAAAGTGCTGATTTTTGACATTTTTTGTCCAAGTTGCAAGGTGAAACAAATACTAATGGACAATGTTTTGTAAAAAAAAAATCAAATGTTCCACCTGGTATTCAAATCATTGTTGTAATCTTAATGGGACGGAAAAGGTCGTTATTTTGTTTTTAATTCATCGAGCCATCAATAGGTTAGCGGACTTTAAACTCAGCCAAATATCGGAATCAGCATTGGCCTCAAAAAAAAAAAAAAGAGACCATCTGGTTGGGGCCTAATGAGGAGAGACGCAATTTTCCGAGGCCCAATTCAAGTATTTTATACATTTCCCAACTAATTTCTTCAGAGAACACTTTCCTCTCAGTTGCATGTTTTTTGCTGGCACAACTAAACGTGACATCGTGTACGTGAACATATTGGGCGGGTCTTCATGCATTTGATGTGCTGCCATTAAGTGGAATGAACAAAGCTGCTGAGCATATTCTCTGTCTCAACCATTAGTGTGTTGGTTTGAATTCCAGCGTGGGTCAGGTGGAAGCAGCAGGCAGGGTAAGGAAGGCCATCCGGCCCAGTTAGCCTGCAGGGTAAAAAAAAAAAAAACGAGAAGCCAGCTACTACTCCAGAAGACAGCGAGTGTGTGTGAGTGTGTTTGTGTGCACTGAGCGGGTGGGTGCATTTATCAAGGCTGTGATGCTGCAGCCAAGACAGGATGGAGACCTGCAGCCAAAGACAAGAGAACCGGGAGAACGAGTCACACTGAGCCTGAGTTGCCATCTGTCCCTCAAAGCTTTTACAGCATGGAGCACTGAGCATCCATTCACACACACACACACATGCACACACACGCACACATGCACTCAGCAGCTTCACAGTAGTCAGCAGCAAACGCAAAAACAACCCTAAGCCACACTTGACTTGTAGCCAACGCCAAGGTGCTGATCATCGAGTCGACATCATTTTTTTTTTCAGTTGCCAATTTGTTATCAGCACAACTATTTGCCTTCAGCCTCCAAGTCGTCTCCCCGGCCATCGACATACCGTTTGTTTAGTCGCCCCACCCCCCGACTACGACTAGCTCATCCAATCGGCAAACAGTCATAATTTATATAATAATAAATTTATAATTTATTTACTGTAGCAACCCTGACAGTGCAACTTACATTGATTCTTATGAGAATGATCTTAGTTCCAAGTGTGAGGCAGGTGTCTGCGAGTGAATTTGCTTGTCCCACTAGCTATTGCTTCCTGCAAGATTGCAAGTGTCGCTAAAATACAGGATTGCCGATAAAGCTAGGATGGTCACTGGGCAGTCAAACTCACATTTGAAAGAATGCTCCGATACTACGATATCGATACCACTTTATCAGCTTGACATATAGCGTCCAGGACTGGCGAAGTAAGAGCTATGTCCCACGTGGAGATACTTTTATACAGATAACACTTTGGCTAGCATCAATAGGAAACACTTTTTTTTTTTTCTCTCATGAAACATTAGCCATAATTGCATTTTGCAGATCATCAGATGAGCTCCAACCCTCGAGAAAAGACTGCATCGGCGAAGCTACACTCAGTACACACGCATTCCGCATCGTTTCTTAATATAACATAAAGCAAAGAACCCCCCCCCCCCCCTCCACACAAAAACACTTCCAAAGGTCCCGGTGACCTGTCAAGACACAAATAGAGTTCATTTGTCACTCTCACTAGGAAAGAGGCACGTAAGTGAATCTATTAAGCGACTGTGATGACTAATTGCGGCACAAGTGCAAGGACAGCCTCCACACTTTCTGCTCATACCCAAAAAAATAAATAAATAAATAAAAATAAAAACATGCTTACCGATTCTATGCGGCCCAAATCATAAAAAGACGCACACGGAATTTTCCAAAACACATTTCAAGTCATGTCGTCAATGTTGAAATAAGCACAAAGGCTGAGTGTGATTTTTCTCGCCGTAGATATGAGGAATCACAGTTCCTTTTATTATTCATGCCGCCATGTGAATATTATATTTCAAGTGCATTAAGTCAGACGTGCGAAGGATTACACAATGTTATTGTGCGGCTACACTCTGCTGCAGGTAAAAGTGTTACCTTGACTTCATATATTCCATGACCAACTTTGTAACTCATTTTAATCGCATATTAAATGAATTTCCCTGCATTAAAATGCTATTTATCAGTTCCTGCCACCTCCTAAAAAAAAAGGATATAAAAATAGCCATTATTCTTTTAATGATCATTCGTGATGAGCCGCGAGCCAAAACTTGCACAACTTTTAGCATCTCTCATTTCGACACAAGTAACGCCTGGCTGACGTTTTTAATTAATAGAATTAACTTTTTTTACGCCTGTTAACAGTGTCTCATCACTCGACGCTATTGTGACATTTAAGCAGATGATCAAGTCATTGTTTTACATTCAACGTTCTCAATTTGCCCTCTAGGCAAGGTACGCTCTCAAAGCGGGACAGTCAAGCACGACAAATTGGGAGTGGCAGCGAATCATTGTTTCCGTTCTATCGTCGTAGCGTGATCGGAACACAAGGAAAGTAAATAAGCTCGTAGGAATAAATAGATCATCTGCGGCAAACTTCAGATGCCTTTCACTTAGATCTCGGGCAATTACAGCGACATCTGATAAACTTGTATGGCGTGTGGGAGAAGGCGCTTTGAAACACATGAAAGTCTACACACCCCTGTTCAAATGCTGTTTTTGGCAAGTAAAAAAAATAAATAAACAAACCAAAATGAATCATTGAAAGACGTTTCCACCATTAGTGTGATTTACAACCGGTACCGCAACAAAAAATAAATAAATAAATAAAAATCAACTGAGATAAAGTGGTTGCACAAGTATGCACCCCCTCTCATATCTGGGTGCTCAGAATTATCCATTTAAACTTTTAAATGGAATCAGCCACTCAGATAGTAGGCTTTTTTTTTTTTTTTTTGCAAAAACATGAAACCAAACAGTGCTAATTCTGGCTAATATTTGGAACCGGATAGAATGATATTCTTTTTGAATTGGGCTCAGACATTCAACCTTGGGTTAACAAAAGCGCAAAAAAAAAAAAAAACACTTGAAAGCTTCAAAACATGTGTTCTGGTCCAATGAGTCTTGGAATTTTAGCAGGGGTGTGTAGACTTTTCTATGTCCACTGTATACAATAATTGGACTTTGTTGTCACAAAAGAGTCAAGTTTGAGTTCCATTATTTGACGCCATGACTCAAATTAGCCTGCCTATCCATCACTTGAAGAGCCAGAAGGTTCAATTGGAGAAATCCCACACACGCAAGCGGAGAACAGGCCAATTCCGGAGGGAACTGTGAGGCAGGCGTTCTAACCAGTAAGCCATGTTGCCTCCCAACTTTGGTGTCAAAGAAGTCAAATCAGGAAATAGAAGAGAAAATTTTAAACATGCAACCTTGTCCTAATTCTCCATTGTAACCTTTACCTAAAGCCAAAGCGCTTTCTTGTCATTGCGTGCAACCTTTTCATTTGGCCTAAAGTGGCGTTCATCTTCTTGACGCTCGTCACTTGAGCTGTTCTGGATTACTGTTAGATCACTGGCTGCCAACCCCCCCCGAAATCCCTTCCCCTCCAAATCGGCCTTCGTCCTTTCGCTCCCCCGGTCTCGCCTCCATCGCCCCATACTGCAGTGTAGGCAGCGAGCTGTCTCCCCTCATCATGCTGTAAACCATGTGATCGCTCGCCACCGACGATCGCAGATGACGTAACAAAACAAACAAAAAAAAGTGTCTAAGGGTAGGAAATGAAAACACTTGGACTGTGTTGGTGAGACTCTTGATTTGAAAGGTGACTTATCCATTGTGAAAAATTGGACATTGTAAAAATCACAGACCTGCTTTGAGACATCTACACTAGTGGTCTCCAACAACCGGGCCACGGGGTCACTTTGGACCGGGCCGCACAATTGAAAAAAAAAAATTTACTTGCAGTAGACGCATGTCAAGATGCTAATTAACTCGCTAATGTTTAACACACAAGCTAGCAAAATTAGCAGAGCCGCACTTGACCCTTTGACAGTCCCCCGTCCCGAAGGTGAACTGAACGGGGACAGGGGCCGACAATTTTTATGAATAAGGC
>NW_028284020.1:0-9264 GCF_059441095.1 Idiotropiscis lumnitzeri
TTCGAGGTTCGAGGTGTTCGAGGTTCGAGGTTCGAGGTGTTCGAGGTTCGAGGTGTTCGAGGTTCGAGGTTCGAGTTCGAGGTTCGAGGTTTCGAGGTTCGAGGTGTTCGAGGTTCGAGGTTCGAGGTTCGAGGTTCGAGGTGTTCGAGGTTCGAGGTGTTCGAGGTTCGAGGTTCGAGGTTCGAGGTTCGAGGTTTCGAGGTTCGAGGTGTTCGAGGTTCGAGGTTCGAGGTGTTCGAGGTTCGAGGTGTCGTCGAGGTTCGAGGTTCGAGGTGTTCGAGGTTCGAGGTGTTCGAGGTTCGAGGTGTTCGAGGTTCGAGGTGTTCGAGGTTCGAGGTGTTCGAGGTTCGAGGTTCGAGGTGTTCGAGGTTCGAGGTGTTCGAGGTTCGAGGTTCGAGGTGTTCGAGGTTCGAGGTGTTCGAGGTTCGAGGTGTTCGAGGTTCGAGGTGTTCGAGGTTCGAGGTGTTCGAGGTGTTCGAGGTTCGAGGTGTTCGAGGTTCGAGGTGTTCGAGGTTCGAGGTTCGAGGTGTTCGAGGTTCGAGGTGTTCGAGGTTCGAGGTGTTCGAGGTTCGAGGTGTTCGAGGTTCGAGGTTCGAGGTGTTCGAGGTTCGAGGTGTTCGAGTTCGAGGTGTTCGAGGTTCGAGGTTCGAGGTGTTCGAGGTTCGAGGTGTTCGAGGTTCGAGGTGTTCGAGGTTCGAGGTGTTCGAGGTTCGAGGTGTTCGAGGTTCGAGGTGTTCGAGGTTCGAGGTTCGAGGTGTTCGAGGTTCGAGGTCGAGGTGTTCGAGGTTCGAGGTGTTCGAGGTTCGAGGTGTTCGAGGTTTCGAGGTTCGAGGTGTTCGAGGTTCGAGGTGTTCGAGGTTCGAGGTTCGAGGTTCGAGGTTCGAGGTGTTCGAGGTTCGAGGTGTTCGAGGTTCGAGGTTCGAGGTGTTCGAGGTTCGAGGTTCGAGGTGTTCGAGGTTCGAGGTGTTCGAGGTTCGAGGTGTTCGAGGTTTCGAGGTTCGAGGTGTTCGAGGTTCGAGGTTCGAGGTTCGAGGTTCGAGGTGTTCGAGGTGTTCGAGGTTCGAGGTTCGAGGTTCGAGGTTCGAGGTGTTCGAGGTTCGAGGTTCGAGGTTCGAGGTGTTCGAGGTTCGAGGTGTTCGAGGTTCGAGGTGTTCGAGGTTCGAGGTGTTCGAGGTTCGAGGTGTTCGAGGTTCGAGGTGTTCGAGGTTCGAGGTGTTCGAGGTTCGAGGTGTTCGAGGTTTGAGGTTCGAGGTGTTCGAGGTTCGAGGTGTTCGAGGTTCGAGGTGTTCGAGGTTCGAGGTGTTCGAGGTTCGAGGTTCGAGGTGTTCGAGGTTCGAGGTGTTCGAGGTTCGAGGTGTTCGAGGTTCGAGGTGTTCGAGGTTCGAGGTGTTCGAGGTTCGAGGTTCGAGGTGTTCGAGGTTCGAGGTGTTCGAGGTTCGAGGTGTTCGAGGTTCGAGGTTCGAGGTTCGAGGTTCGAGGTGTTCGAGGTTCGAGGTGTTCGAGGTTCGAGGTTCGAGGTGTTCGAGGTTCGAGGTTCGAGGTGTTCGAGGTTCGAGGTGTTCGAGGTTCGAGGTGTTCGAGGTTCGAGGTGTTCGAGGTTCGAGGTGTTCGAGGTTGAGGTTCGAGGTGTTCGAGGTTCGAGGTGTTCGAGGTTCGAGGTGTTCGAGGTTCGAGGTGTTCGAGGTTTGAGGTTCGAGGTGTTCGAGGTGTTCGAGGTGTTCGAGGTTCGAGGTTCGAGGTTCGAGGTTCGAGGTGTTCGAGGTTCGAGGTGTTCGAGGTGTTCGAGGTTCGAGGTGTTCGAGGTTCGAGGTGTTCGAGGTTCGAGGTGTTCGAGGTTCGAGGTGTTCGAGGTTTGAGGTTCGAGGTGTTCGAGGTTCGAGGTTCGAGGGTTCGAGGTTTCGAGGTTCGAGGTGTTCGAGGTGTTCGAGGTTCGAGGTTCGAGGTTCGAGGTTCGAGGTTCGAGGTTTCGAGGTGTTCGAGGTTCGAGGTGTTCGAGGTTCGAGGTTCGAGGTGTTCGAGGTTCGAGGTGTTCGAGGTTCGAGGTTGAGGTTTCGAGGTTCGAGGTTGAGGTTCGAGGTTCGAGGTTCGAGGTTCGAGGTTGAGGTTCGAGGTTCGAGGTTTGAGGTTCGAGGTTTGAGGTTCGAGGTTCGAGGTTCGAGGTTCGAGGTTCGAGGTGTTCGAGGTTCGAGGTTCGAGTTTCGAGGTTCGAGGTTCGAGGTGTTCGAGGTTCGAGGTGTTCGAGGTTCGAGGTGTTCGAGGTTCGAGGTGTTCGAGGTTCGTGGTGTTCGAGGTTCGAGGTGTTCGAGGTTTGAGGTTCGAGGTGTTCGAGGTTCGAGGTTCGAGGTGTTCGAGGTGTTCGAGGTGTTCGAGGTGTTCGAGGTTCGAGGTGTTCGAGGTTCGAGGTTCGAGGTTCGAGGTGTTCGAGGTTCGAGGTTCGAGGTTCGAGGTTCGAGGTGTTCGAGGTTCGAGGTGTTCGAGGTTGAGGTTCGAGGTGTTCGAGGTTCGAGGTCGAGGTTCGAGGTTCGAGGTTCGAGGTTCGAGGTTCGAGGTGTTCGAGGTTCGAGGTTCGAGGTGTTCGAGGTTCGAGGTGTTCGAGTTTCGAGGTTCGAATTTCGAGGTTTGAGGTTTGAGGTTCGAGGTGTTCGAGGTTCGAGGTTCGAGGTTCGAGGTTCGAGGTGTTCGAGGTGTTCGAGGTGTTCGAGGTTCGAGGTTCCAGGTTCGAGGTTCGAGGTTTGAGGTTCGAGGTGTTCGAGGTTCGAGGTTCGAGGTGTTCGAGGTTCGAGGTGTTCGAGGTTCGAGGTGTTCGAGGTTCGAGGTGTTCGAGGTTCGAGGTGTTCGAGGTTCGAGGTGTTCGAGGTTCGAGGTGTTCGAGGTTCGAGGTTCGAGGTGTTCGAGGTTCGAGGTGTTCGAGGTTTGAGGTTCGAGGTGTTCGAGGTTCGAGGTGTTCGAGGTTCGAGGTGTTCGAGGTTCGAGGTGTTCGAGGTTCGAGGTGTTCGAGGTGTTCGAGGTTCGAGGTGTTCGAGGTTCGAGGTGTTCGAGGTTCGAGGTTCGAGGTATTCGAGGTTCGAGGTGTTCGAGGTTCGAGGTGTTCGAGGTTCGAGGTGTTCGAGGTTCGAGGTTCGAGGTGTTCGAGGTTCGAGGTGTTCGAGGTTCGAGGTATTCGAGGTTCGAGGTTCGAGGTGTTCGAGGTTCGAGGTGTTCGAGGTTCGAGGTGTTCGAGGTTCGAGGTGTTCGAGGTTCGAGGTGTTCGAGGTTCGAGGTGTTCGAGGTTTGAGGTTCGAGGTGTTCGAGGTTCGAGGTGTTCGAGGTTCGAGGTGTTCGAGGTTCGAGGTGTTCGAGGTTTGAGGTTCGAGGTGTTCGAGGTTCGAGGTGTTCGAGGTGTTCGAGGTTCGAGGTTCGAGGTTCGAGGTGTTCGAGGTTCGAGGTGTTCGAGGTTCGAGGTTCGAGGTGTTCGAGGTTCGAGGTTCGAGGTGTTCGAGGTTCGAGGTGTTCGAGGTTCGAGGTGTTCGAGGTTTGAGGTTCGAGGTGTTCGAGGTTCGAGGTTCGAGGTTGGAGGTTCGAGGTGTTCGAGGTGTTCGAGGTTCGAGGTTCGAGGTTTGAGGTTCGAGGTGTTCGAGGTTCGAGGTTCGAGGTTCGAGGTGTTCGAGGTTCGAGGTGTTCGAGGTTCGAGGTGTTCGAGGTTCGAGGTGTTCGAGGTTCGAGGTGTTCGAGGTTCGAGGTGTTCGAGGTTCGAGGTGTTCGAGGTTCGAGGTGTTCGAGGTTTGAGGTTCGAGGTGTTCGAGGTTCGAGGTGTTCGAGGTTCGAGGTGTTCGAGGTTCGAGGTGTTCGAGGTTCGAGGTGTTCGAGGTGTTCGAGGTTCGAGGTGTTCGAGGTTCGAGGTGTTCGAGGTTCGAGGTGTTCGAGGTTCGAGGTTCGAGGTGTTCGAGGTTCGAGGTGTTCGAGGTTCGAGGTGTTCGAGGTTCGAGGTGTTCGAGGTTCGAGGTTCGAGGTGTTCGAGGTTCGAGGTGTTCGAGGTTCGAGGTGTTCGAGGTTCGAGGTTCGAGGTGTTCGAGGTTCGAGGTGTTCGAGGTTCGAGGTGTTCGAGGTTCGAGGTGTTCGAGGTTCGAGGTGTTCGAGGTTTCGAGGTTCGAGGTGTTCGAGGTTCGAGGTGTTCGAGGTTCGAGGTGTTCGAGGTTCGAGGTGTTCGAGGTTTCGAGGTTCGAGGTGTTCGAGGTGTTCGAGGTGTTCGAGGTTCGAGGTTCGAGGTTCGAGGTTCGAGGTGTTCGAGGTTCGAGGTGTTCGAGGTGTTCGAGGTTCGAGGTGTTCGAGGTTCGAGGTGTTCGAGGTTCGAGGTGTTCGAGGTTCGAGGTGTTCGAGGTTTGAGGTTCGAGGTGTTCGAGGTTCGAGGTTCGAGGTGTTCGAGGTTTCGAGGTTCGAGGTGTTCGAGGTGTTCGAGGTTCGAGGTTCGAGGTTCGGAGGTTCGAGGTTTTCGAGGTGTTCGAGGTTCGAGGTGTTCGAGGTTCGAGGTTCGAGGTGTTCGAGGTTCGAGGTGTTCGGTGTTCGAGGTTTGAGGTTTGAGGTTTGAGGTTTGAGGTTTGAGGTTCGAGGTTCGAGGTGTTCGAGGTGTTCGAGGTGTTCGAGGTTCGAGTTTCGAGTTGTTCGAGGTTCGAGGTTCGAGGTGTTCGAGGTTCGAGGTGTTCGAGGTTCGAGGTGTTCGAGGTTCGAGGTGTTCGAGGTTCGAGGTGTTCGAGGTTCGAGGTGTTCGAGGTTCGAGGTGTTCGAGGTTCGAGGTTCGAGGTGTTCGAGGTGTTCGAGGTGTTCGAGGTGTTCGAGGTTCGAGGTGTTCGAGGTTCGAGGTTCGAGGTGTTCGAGGTTCGAGGTTCGAGGTGTTCGAGGTGTTCGAGGTTCGAGGTGTTCGAGGTTCGAGGTGTTCGAGGTGTTCGAGGTTTGAGGTTCGAGGTGTTCGAGGTTCGAGGTGTTCGAGGTTCGAGGTGTTCGAGGTTTGAGGTTCGAGGTGTTCGAGGTTCGAGGTGTTCGAGGTTCGAGGTTCGAGGTTCGAGGTGTTCGAGGTTCGAGGTGTTCGAGGTGTTCGAGGTTCGAGGTGTTCGAGGTTTGAGGTTTGAGGTTTGAGGTTCGAGGTGTTCGAGGTTCGAGGTTCGAGGTGTTCGAGGTGTTCGAGGTGTTCGAGGTTCGAGGTTCGAGGTTCGAGGTTCGAGGTTCGAGGTTTGAGGTTTGAGGTTTGAGGTTCGAGGTGTTCGAGGTTCGAGGTGTTCGAGGTTCGAGGTGTTCGAAGTTCGAGGTGTTCGAGGTTCGAGGTGTTCGAGGTTCGAGGTGTTCGAGGTTCGAGGTGTTCGAGGTTCGAGGTTCGAGGTGTTCGAGGTTCGAGGTGTTCGAGGTGTTCGAGGTTCGAGGTGTTCGAGGTGTTCGAGGTTCGAGGTGTTCGAGGTTTGAGGTTCGAGGTGTTCGAGGTTCGAGGTTCGAGGTTCGAGGTTCGAGGTGTTCGAGGTGTTCGAGGTTCGAGGTGTTCGAGGTTTGAGGTTCGAGGTGTTCGAGGTTCGAGGTGTTCGAGGTTCGAGGTGTTCGAGGTTCGAGGTGTTCGAGGTTCGAGGTGTTCGAGGTTTGAGGTTCGAGGTGTTCGAGGTTCGAGGTTCGAGGTTCGAGGTGTTCGAGGTGTTCGAGGTGTTCGAGGTTCGAGGTGTTCGAGGTTCGAGGTGTTCGAGGTTCGAGGTTCGAGGTTCGAGGTTCGAGGTTCGAGGTGTTCGAGGTGTTCGAGGTTCGAGGTGTTCGAGGTTCGAGGTGTTCGAGGTTCGAGGTGTTCGAGGTTCGAGGTTCGAGGTTCGAGGTGTTCGAGGTTCGAGGTGTTCGAGGTTCGAGGTGTTCGAGGTGTTCGAGGTTCGAGGTGTTCGAGGTTCGAGGTGTTCGAGGTTCGAGGTGTTCGAGGTTTGAGGTTCGAGGTGTTCGAGGTTCGAGGTGTTCGAGGTTTGAGGTTCGAGGTGTTCGAGGTTCGAGGTGTTCGAGGTTCGAGGTGTTCGAGGTTCGAGGTGTTCGAGGTTCGAGGTTCGAGGTTCGAGGTTCGAGGTGTTCGAGGTTCGAGGTGTTCGAGGTTCGAGGTGTTCGAGGTTTGAGGTTTGAGGTTTCGAGGTTCGAGGTGTTCGAGGTTCGAGGTTCGAGGTTCGAGGTGTTCGAGGTGTTCGAGGTGTTCGAGGTTCGAGGTTCGAGGTTCGAGGTTCGAGGTTCGAGGTGTTCGAGGTTCGAGGTTCGAGGTTCGAGGTGTTCGAGGTTCGAGGTGTTCGAGGTTCGAGGTGTTCGAGGTTCGAGGTGTTCGAGGTGTTCGAGGTTCGAGGTGTTCGAGGTTCGAGGTTCGAGGTGTTCGAGGTTCGAGGTGTTCGAGGTTCGAGGTGTTCGAGGTTCGAGGTGTTCGAGGTGTTCGAGGTTCGAGGTGTTCGAGGTGTTCGAGGTTCGAGGTTCGAGGTGTTCGAGGTTCGAGGTGTTCGAGGTTCGAGGTGTTCGAGGTGTTCGAGGTTCGAGGTGTTCGAGGTTCGAGGTGTTCGAGGTTCGAGGTGTTCGAGGTGTTCGAGGTTCGAGGTGTTCGAGGTGTTCGAGGTTCGAGGTGTTCGAGGTTCGAGGTGTTCGAGGTTCGAGGTTCGAGGTGTTCGAGGTTCGAGGTGTTCGAGGTGTTCGAGGTGTTCGAGGTGTTCGAGGTGTTCGAGGTTCGAGGTTCGAGGTTCGAGGTGTTCGAGGTTCGAGGTGTTCGAGGTTCGAGGTGTTCGAGGTGTTCGAGGTTCGAGGTGTTCGAGGTTCGAGGTGTTCGAGGTTCGAGGTGTTCGAGGTTCGAGGTGTTCGAGGTTGAGGTTCGAGGTTCGAGGTTCGAGGTTCGAGGTGTTCGAGGTGTTCGAGGTGTTCGAGGTTCGAGGTTCGAGGTTCGAGGTGTTCGAGGTTCGAGGTTCGAGGTTCGAGGTGTTCGAGGTTCGAGGTTCGAGGTTCGAGGTTCGAGGTGTTCGAGGTTTGAGGTTCGAGGTTCGAGGTTCGAGGTGTTCGAGGTTCGAGGTGTTCGAGGTTCGAGGTGTTCGAGGTTCGAGGTGTTCGAGGTTCGAGGTGTTCGAGGTTCGAGGTGTTCGAGGTTCGAGGTTCGAGGTGTTCGAGGTTCGAGGTGTTCGAGGTTCGAGGTGTTCGAGGTTCGAGGTGTTCGAGGTTCGAGGTTCGAGGTGTTCGAGGTTCGAGGTTCGAGGTGTTCGAGGTTCGAGGTTCGAGGTGTTCGAGGTTCGAGGTGTTCGAGGTGTTCGAGGTTCGAGGTTCGAGGTTCGAGGTTCGAGGTGTTCGAGTGTTCGAGGTTTCGAGGTGTTCGAGGTGTTCGAGGTTCGAGGTTCGAGGTTCGAGGTGTTCGAGGTTGAGGTTCGAGGTGTTCGAGGTCGAGGTTCGAGGTGTTCGAGGTTTGAGGTTTGAGGTTTGAGGTTCGAGGTGTTCGAGGTTCGAGGTTCGAGGTTCGAGGTGTTCGAGGTGTTCGAGGTTCGAGGTTTCGAGGTTCGAGGTGTTCGAGGTTCGAGGTTCGAGGTTCGAGGTGTTCGAGGTTCGAGGTGTTCGAGGTTCGAGGTGTTCGAGGTTCGAGGTGTTCGAGGTTCGAGGTGTTCGAGGTTCGAGGTGTTCGAGGTTTGAGGTTCGAGGTGTTCGAGGTTCGAGGTTCGAGGTTCGAGGTGTTCGAGGTGTTCGAGGTGTCGAGGTGTTCGAGGTTCGAGGTTCGAGGTGTTCGAGGTGTTCGAGGTTCGAGGTGTTCGAGGTTCGAGGTTCGAGGTGTTCGAGGTTCGAGGTTCGAGGTTTCGAGGTTTGAGGTTCGAGGTGTTCGAGGTTCGAGGTGTTCGAGGTTCGAGGTTTGAGGTTTCGAGGTTCGAGGTTTGAGGTTCGAGGTGTTCGAGGTTCGAGGTTCGAGGTTCGAGGTGTTCGAGGTTCGAGGTTCGAGGTTCGAGGTTCGAGGTGTTCGAGGTTCGAGGTTCGAGGTTCGAGGTTCGAGGTGTTCGAGGTTCGAGGTGTTCGAGGTTCGAGGTGTTCGAGGTTCGAGGTGTTCGAGGTTCGAGGTGTTCGAGGTTCGAGGTGTTCGAGGTTCGAGGTGTTCGAGGTTTGAGGTTCGAGGTGTTCGAGTTCGAGGTGTTCGAGGTTCGAGGTGTTCGAGGTTCGAGGTGTTCGAGGTTTGAGGTTCGAGGTGTTCGAGGTTCGAGGTGTTCGAGGTTCGAGGTGTTCGAGGTTTGAGGTTCGAGGTGTTCGAGGTTCGAGGTGTTCGAGGTGTTCGAGGTTCGAGGTTCGAGGTTCGAGGTTCGAGGTGTTCGAGGTTCGAGGTGTTCGAGGTTCGAGGTGTTCGAGGTTCGAGGTGTTCGAGGTTCGAGGTGTTCGAGGTTCGAGGTTCGAGGTGTTCGAGGTTCGAGGTGTTCGAGGTTCGAGGTGTTCGAGGTTTGAGGTTCGAGGTGTTCGAGGTTCGAGGTTCGAGGTTCGAGGTTCGAGGGTTCGAGGTGTTCGAGGTTCGAGGTGTTCGAGGTTCGAGGTTCGAGGTTCGAGGTTCGAGGTGTTCGAGGTTCGAGGTTCGAGGTTCGAGGTTTTCGAGGTGTTCGAGGTGTTCGAGGTTCGAGGTGTTCGAGGTTTGAGGTTCGAGGTGTTCGAGGTTCGAGGTGTTCGAGGTTTGAGGTTTGAGGTTTGAGGTTCGAGGTGTTCGAGGTTCGAGGTTCGAGGTGTTCGAGGTGTTCGAGGTGTTCGAGGTTCAAGGTTCGAGGTTTGAGGTTCGAGGTGTTCGAGGTTCGAGGTTCGAGGTTCGAGGTGTTCGAGGTTCGAGGTGTTCGAGGTTCGAGGTGTTCGAGGTTCGAGGTGTTCGAGGTTCGAGGTGTTCGAGGTTCGAGGTGTTCGAGGTTCGAGGTGTTCGAGGTTCGAGGTGTTCGAGGTTCGAGGTGTTCGAGGTTTGAGGTTCGAGGTGTTCGAGGTTCGAGGTGTTCGAGGTGTTCGAGGTTCGAGGTGTTCGAGGTTCGAGGTTCGAGGTGTTCGAGGTGTTCGAGGTGTTCGAGGTTCGAGGTTCGAGGTTCGAGGTTCGAGGTGTTCGAGGTTCGAGGTGTTCGAGGTGTTCGAGGTTCGAGGTGTTCGAGGTTCGAGGTGTTCGAGGTTCGAGGTGTTCGAGGTTCGAGGTGTTCGAGGTTTGAGGTTCGAGGTGTTCGAGGTTCGAGGTTCGAGGTGTTCGAGGTTTCGAGGTTCGAGGTGTTCGAGGTGTTCGAGGTTCGAGGTTCGAGGTTCGAGGTTCGAGGTTCGAGGTTT
>NW_028284021.1:0-9153 GCF_059441095.1 Idiotropiscis lumnitzeri
GCTACGCTTCTGTCAACCTGCCCAGGACAGTTGTGGCAAATATGTAGTTTAACACAACCATCGTGTGAATGCATGAGTGCATGAATAATGTATTCATTGTGAGCACTTTGAGTGTCTGGTTGTCCAGAAAAGCGCTATTTAAATATGATGCATTATTATTATTGTTAGGTTTTTACATGCATGATAGGACACATAGGATCAGGCATTATTTTGATCCTCACACAATTATCGTCAAAGTTCATTTCACATTTCACCTCTGCTATGTTGACTAAACAGTATTTTTGTTGTTTGAATGTTTATTCTTTCAGGACAGTGGACCAAATCAAACACAAAACGTGCTCTCAATTTCAAGCAGTCTCCTGTCCCGTCAACCTCACCTGACAACCATAGCGATCTAAGGACAACATGGCATCGATTTGTAGGATAAAGGTTGTTGATGATCTTTTGTCAGTGTTTATGGACAGTAGCATAATGGAATTCAATTTAAAGATTAAGTTTGTAAATAAAGACTTCCGGTTTGGCGAGCATGGAGTAGACTGCGTAACACTCAACCTCCCGCTACTCAACTTTATAACCCACATTCCAAACTGCTTTTTGCTCTCCCTGGATTATATTTTTTAAATTTATTCCGTCATTTGGTAGCGCCTCACTGCATGATGCCACCTAAAGCTTCCAAAGGGAACAGAAAACACAAGTCGGATGCTGCTTCCGCTACTATTAGCAGGGCTGCCTCGCTAGCCGAGCTGCAAAATTCACTGCTCACGGATTTAAAAAAGTCTTTTGAGGAAGTGAATGGGAAGTTGGATGGACTCCAAATGACTGCCAATAGTCATGGCGAGCGTTTGGATTCCCTGAAAGTTAACGCCGAATCACTACACGAGCGCTTGGCTAAAATGGAGGATTGTTGTGAAAGACTGCTGGGCGATAGCACAAAGCTAACGTCGAAGCTAATGGATTTGGAGGGGAGAAACAGGAGGAATAATGTCCGTCTTATTGGTTTACGCGAGGGAATTGAGGGTACACAGCCCAGCAAGTTCTTCTCACAATTTTTTCAGGATGTTTTTGGGCGGGACGCGTTCCCATCACCTCTAGAATTGGATCGTGCGCACCGCAGCTTCGCTCCGAAGCCAGGTGATGGTAGTAAACCTTGCCCAGTTATTATCTGCTTCCATCGGTTCCAAAACAAAGATTTGGTGGTTTGTGAGGCACGGAAGAGACGTAACTTTAAATACCAAAACAGCACATTCAGGATCTACGAGGACTACAGCCCCGACGTGGTGAGCCAAAGGAGGAAATATTCGGCAGTGATGTCGGCCTTGTACAAGAGGGGACTTAAACTTTCGTTGTTGTTTCCTGTGCGGCTTCGAATTACCACTGACGGCACGTATAAGACGTTTGGTTCGGTGACTGAAGGTGAGAAGTTTGTCGAAGATTCAAGAGACGTTTGAGCGGTTGGTGATGACTTCTGGACCTGTGTGACTGTCTTTTTTTTTCTTTTTTCTTAATTAAAAGTTCGTTGAAGACTCAAGGGATGTGTGAGCGGTTGGTGTGACTTCTTGACACTGTGTGACTGTCTTTTTTTTCTTTTTTAAAATGTATTTATATATGTTTGTGTATGTATGTGTGTATGTATGCTTGTGTATATATGTATGTGTGTATGTATATGTATGTATGTGTATGTGTGTATGTGTATATATATATATGTATACATATTAGGGCTGGGCGATAAACCGAAAATTTACCGTTACCGAAATTTATTACAATGACCGAAATCATTTTGCCCATGTCGGTAAATTCGGTGAATAAAAAAAGAAAAGCCTTTTGTCTGCGGCAATGTTCATGCCCCTTTAAGACCGCTACAGCGCCTCTAGTCATGTGACTCCACCCGTCTGTCGCTCTCGTTGCTGGCGATTCAAATCCAGAAGCTTTCTCACCACCCACAACACAACCATGCTGTGCTGAAAGTTCAAAGTGAGAAGCAAGGTTCGACAAGTGACAACAGCACATGAACGGAGGGGACACCATACGAGAGAACGTCTCAGAGGTGGACGCGATAGCCTAGCACATAGCTAAAGATAAAGCTCCTCTAGTTACGTGGCGCGCACAGGATTTAAACGCTTCATGAAAGCCGTATTTCCCGATATGGACTACATCGGGCCGGGAGCTTAGACATGTCAAGCATTTTGCATCTACATCCGACTTGTGGTCGGGTCGCAACATGGATCCCTGATTGAGCCTAACTGTGCATTACATAGATGACAAGTGGCGACTGCGCACCAGAGTACTCGAGACGGCACATTTTCCCCGATAATGCCCACTTGTTTATTTGGCTTGCATTGACATTTTCTTTCATTTTATTTAGCGTTTTTTTTATTTGCCATTATTTACATCATGAGAGCATCTTGGCGCAATCTATTTGCAGAAAAAGATTTCGCAAGAGGGACCCTTTTTCTTTGTGACATTGTTCAAGTCATGCAAAGCAAGCTCAGGGTTCGCGGTTAACCGCTTCCCGATTGCCCGGGGCAAGTGAAATTTGGCCACGGGCAAGATAAAATTATGGGCAACTTGCCCGACCGGGCAAGCATTTTTTAAAGCAGCCAAATATCTTTAATTTTGACGAAAACGGTGGTGTGATCTGTTTGTGTGCACTGTATGGTGATGGTTTAACCCAGACACCCCCTTATGTTTTGGTATGGTCCATTGGCCTTATCGGGGGCAATGGGCGGGTGCTACGGGGATCAGTTAGTTCAGTGAATGTCGAGTTAAAGTGGACGTCAATAAATCCCGCAGTATTGGAACTCGCTGTCGTAGCATCCTCATTTGAAGTTTGAAAAACACAACAAAAACCTACGATATTTCGGCCGAAAATTGACAGCCGGAAGTTTTCTTACCTTCTGTGCCTGTTTACAAGTGGCGACGAGTTCGTTCAAATCCGAACATTTCGGATTCCTCTGACATGACTAAAATAGCTCGAATATTTTTAAGTAGACAATTCAGTTGTGAGTAAGGAAGGGAGTAATATTTGATTATTGGCTGTTAATTCATTAGCTCCATGATGTGACCTGACATAGTGTCAGTGACTGTGTTCTGTTTATGCTATGAAACTTATGGAGGCAGCACCACAGGCACTGGTCTTAAAGGAATACACAAATTTGCCACACTCATAATTTACTCATGTGATTCCTCAATTAATACGCTCTCCTGGACTTAAAATTGATCATCTGGATTGCTGTAATATCATTTTCCCAATTTAACATGCAGATTTGTTAATTATTAAAACTACAATTAACATTTTCAATAACTGCACAGGATGATACATTTGCTCTTGTGAGTAGGGTTTCATGGTTGATGATGAAAACAAGATTAATTTATGCTTATCAGATTATATGTTTATTTACATTTGTGGCGCACATTTTACAACCATAAACATTTTATTCTTAGAGAAAAAAAATTGTCACTTGCCCAAGTCGGGCAAGTAATTTGGCCACTCGGGCAAGGCAAATTTTAGTGGCACTTGCCCTATGGGCAAGCAGTTTTTAAAGTTAACCGCGAACCCTGCAAGCTATTTGGAATGTTCATACAAATGATTTTTGTACTTTTATTTTTCATTGAAAGTAAAGTGTACCAGTTGGTCAATAAAAAAAACAGTCAATATGCAATTCCTGCATTTATTTTGATTTTAGTCCACGTGGAAATTTATTGTGCATTTATCGTTATCGAGGTAAAATTGCTCGATTTCTCGCGATATTGATTTGAGGTCATATCGCCCAGCCCTAATACATATATATATATATATATGTATATATATATATATGTATGTATGTATATATATAATGTATGTATGTGCGTAAGTATTTTATTTTATTTTTTTTTTTTAAACTAAAAGTTCGTCGAAGATTCAAGGGACGTTTGAACTGTTGGTGATGACTTCTGGACCTTGTGTGACTGACCCCCCCCTTTTTTTCTCTCTTTTTTTTCTGGTTCTCCTTCCCTTTTTTAAAATTCTATTTATTGTAATTGTTTTCTTTATTTTTTTTAAAGTAGGTTTACTATTTTCATAGTGTAATTTACACAAGGCATTCAGTTTATCTTTAAGGTTCAATTTTCTTGTTTATTTTTTTGGGGGATGGGCAATGGTAAAAATATATTTCTTCTGGAATTTAAGAGACTTTTTCTTCAAAATCTTGCTCTCTTTCCCTCTGTCTCCAATTGGAATACAGTGAACCCTCGCTACTTCGCGGTTCACCTTTCGCGGGTCTAAAAAATATTCGGGGGCATTGTAGTTTCGCCGAGCGGCACGACGGGGCGCTGGAGCGGTTAGACGGCCGGCGTGCGCCGAAGAAGAGCGTGGGTGAAGAGGAGAGTGGACGAAGAAGAGCACGTTCCCCCGGACACGATTGGTGGCGACGTTTCGCGCGGTTCGGACCGTACCAGAGCTCCAGCCGGCGTGCGTGGCAGTTAAGCCGTAGACGAGCACCTTCCCCGGGCACGGGCGGTGCCAAGCGGCCCCTAAGTTTAACCGAATGGAAGCTCCGGAGGAGGAGGGCATGCTCGCGTCACAGTAAGCCGAAGTGGAGCACCTTCCCCGGGCACGGGCGGTTCCAAGCGGCCCCTAAGTTTAACCGAATGGAAGCTCCGGGGGAGGATGGCGGGCGTGTGTCACAGTTAAGCCGAATTGGAGCACCTCTTCCGCCCGGGCACGAGCGGAGCGCGAGGCTGTCAGTTATGAATGAATAAATAAATAAATAAATAAAGAATGCCACCTTTCATTTCACAGGGCACACCGGACGGCGTACCAGCAGGTAAAAGTCGGAGTAATTAAATAAATACAAAAAGAATGGCTGGGGAATAAAAAAATAATACGTTTTAATAATAATTTGTTTTTTTTGTTATAACATGAATTTCACTCTCTCTCTCTCTCTCTACCCGTATATATATATATATATATATATATATATTTATTATATATATATTGTATATTTTTTTTAAGCATTTTTGAAGGTGCGCCGCTACTTCGCGGATTTTCAGTTTTCGCGGGTGGTCTCGGTCCCCATTAACCGCGATAACCGAGGGTTCACTGTACTGTTATTTGGTGGATTTTGGCTTACATTTCATTAAGCGGCACAATGGGATGTTATTTAGGTAGAAGTAGATATGGAAGTATTGGTATTAGGTAGAGTAGGTGTGCTGCTTGTTCTAGCAGCTAGTGTCACCTGGGGGTTATGGGGTGGGTTACAATCACTGTCACTAATGGACCAATGTGCTGTTTATATATATTTTTTGTATAATTTATGGTATTCTGCCAGAGTAACTGGGCTACAAGTGGTACACCGGATGTATGTGGTGTATCGATTTACCTGCACATATGTTTATATCTATATTCTGTTCCTAGTTTGTTGAGAATGGCTAGTTCAATTAATATTCTTACATGGAATGTTAAAGGCTTGAATCACCCTGTGAAGAGGAAAAAGGCCCTTACACACTTGAAAAATTTAGGTGCTGGAATAGCATTTATACAAGAAACACATCTTAAGAACTCAGACAATACACGGTTGAAATGTGGATGGGTGGGACAACTTTTTCATTCAACTTTTCAAAGTAAGGCCAGAGGCGTTGCTGTATTAATAAGTAAATTTGTTACCTTTACACCCTCGAAAACTATAGCTGATCCATATGGCCGATGTGTTATTGTAACCGGGAGACTTGGTACGGTAAATGTTATAGTGGCTAATATTTATGCTCCGAACTGTGATGACCCTGGATTCTTCTCTCGTATCATTAATTTGCTCCCTTGTTTAAATTCTAAGAAACTCATTCTTGGAGGGGATTTTACCTTGTGTCTGGACCCTGTGTTGGATAGTTCCTCTGTCAGGCCTGGATATGTAATATCTGAATCTGCCACCTATGTTCAGTCCTTTCTTTCGCCTTATGGGATTTCGGATATCCGGCGTTTTTTGCACCCGAAGGACAAGCAATATTCTTTCTTTTCATATTGTCATCAAACGTACAGTCGAATTGATTATTTTTTCACTGATAATAAGTTGACGTCTGAAATTTTATCATGTGAATATCAACCTATAGTGGTATTGGACCATGCACCTCTTTAACTTAAAATTAAGATGCCCGATGTTATGGCTCCCAAACGGCTGTGGAGGTTTAACTCGCTTTTGTTATCAGATGAAAAATTTTGGGATTTCATATCTGACCAAATTTCTTTATTTTTAGACATTAACATGACACCAGATGTCTCCCCTTCAATAGTTTGGGAGGCCCTCAAAGCATACTTAAGGGGGGGCAGGTGATATCTTTTGTGGCTGGAAGGAGGAAGGCCTCACAGGGTAAACAAAAAGATTTGGAAAATAAGATAGCTGATCTAGATAATAGGAATGCACAATCCCCTTCCCCAGATCTATGCAAAGAACGATTGAGGCTTACTGTAGAGTATGAGATACTTACATCTCATTTAATTGAATATTTGCTTATAAAGAACAGTAGTAGTTTTTATGAACATGGGGAATGTGCAGGGAAGTTACTTGCTAACCAACTGAAGAGCTAAAAAAATTATTAATGGTGTGAAAAACAAGGATGGTCTGACTGTCACTGACCAGCTAGGAATTAATGATACATTTCAAAGTTACTACAGAGACCTTTATGGCTCTGAGGTTCCATGCAACCCCTCGCTTATTTCGACTTTTTTTAGGGATTTGTCGATTCCAACTTTGTCTCCAGAGCAGGTCTCTTCATTGGATATGCCAATAGAGCAATGGGAAATAATGGAAGCAGTAAAATCATTGCAACCCCGCAGATCTCCTGGTTTGGATGGCCTCCAGAGTGAGTTTTATGTTGCATTCTCTCAGCAACTAACACCATTTTTCACTAACGTATGTACAGATTCCTTTGCCAGGGAGGTACTTCCTGACACCCTGAACCAGGCCTGTATAACTTTGCTTCCCAAAAAGGAAAAAGACCTTTTGGAATGCTCATCCTATATGCCAATCTCACTTCTAAATTGTGATTATAAAAGTATTGGCCCTTCGTTTAGAAAAGGTTTTGCCGTGTGTTGTATCCGTGGATCAGACAGGTTTTGTGAAGGACAGGCTTGCATTTTTTGGCATTCGTCGTTTATTGAATGTTTTGTACACTCCTTGTCAATCGGACTCCGAATGTCTTCTCTCTATGGATGCTGAGAAGGCATTCGATAGAGTGGAATGGAGTTATTTATTCGAAACTTTGCGTAGATTTGGTTTTGGTCATACTTTTATTTAATGGGTTAATGTTAATGTACACATGTTCTGTGGTATTAACTAATCACCACTACTCCGAGCTATTTAGGTTATATTGAGGTACACGCCATGGCTGCCCTCTCAGCCCTCTTCTTATTGTGTTGGCTATCGAACCACTTGCCATTGCCATAAGGAATAACCATTCTATCCATGGTATTACAAGATATGGCGTAGAACATAAAATATCTTTGTATGCCGATGATCTTCTGTTATATCTGTCCAGAGCTGGAACAACTATAGCGCAATTTCAGGACCTTTTCTCAAGAATTGGGGAAATCTCAGGTTATAAACTGAATTTGCATAAGAGCAAGATATTGCCTTTGAATATGACTAAAGTGGAATTACAGAACATGTCAGTGCCCTTTATGATTTCTGAGCATAGTTTATCTTATCTTGGTATTAGAGTGACAAGGAATTACTGTGATCTTTTCAAGTGTAATTTCACTGACCTCCAACTTAAGGTGCAACAAGATATGTCTAGATGGTCACTCCTTCCACTGTTGTTGGTTGGAAGGGTGAACATTTTAAAAATGTTGGTGTTACCCAAATTCTTATATTTATTTCAGGCCATCCCTGTTTTAATCCCTGGTACTTATTTTAAGAAGCTGGATTCTTAAATTACATCTTTCATCTGGAGTGGTAAAAGGCCCCGTCTGCGTAAAGAACACCTTCAGAGGCGGTCTTGCACTTCCTAATTTTCGTTATTATATTGGGCTGCTAATCTTTGTTGTTTGTCCTTTTGGGTGCATTATGGTGCTAATGGGGTCGGATCAAAATGGGTGGAGTTAGAGAGGCTTTCATGTGGTTCTTTATCATTACCAGCTATAATTGGTGTGCCCATTCCTTTATCTCAGAATGTGCCATACCACAACCCTATTGTCTATAACTCTGTTAAAATCTGCCGACAATTCTGGAGGTATTTTGATCTTCACCACTTTAGTTTGTCGAGTCCAAAAGCGGCCAATGTTTTTTTTCCCCCTTCGATGCAGGTTTCTACATTTAATTTATGGCATAAGAAGGGGCTTAAAACGTTTAATGATCTCTTTATTGGGGACAAATTTGCTTCTTTTTGCCAGCTGTCTGATATTTATAATTTATCTGCCTCAAACTTTTTTCGATATTTGCAGGTGAGGCATTTTGCTTCAGGCTCCATCACAGGGTTCCCAGACAAACCCCCTAATACTTTCATTGACGACTTGCTATCTTTCAATCCAACAAAGAAAAAGAAGATATCTATGATGTTAAGTTTGATTTTTCCCTTAGGTTTCCCTACTATGTCTAATATTAAGGAAGCTTGGGAGGGGGATCTTCAGATCACTATCGATGAGGCAGACTGGTCTGATATGTTGAGAAGGATCAATTCTTCCTCATTGAGTGCGAGACACTCACTTATCCAGTTCAAGGTGGTGCACAGAGCACATCTTCCCAAATCTAAATTGGCACATATCTACCCACACATTGACCCCACTTGTGACCAATGTAAATCTTTCGAACCTACTTTAATATATATGTTTTGGCTCTGCCCCAAGATTCAACATTATTGGAGTAATATTTGCCGGGGGTCGAAGAGTTATTGCTTTCTCAACTTGGTTGGCGCAGCGCTTAATTCTACTAAAGTGGAAGGATGCAGCTCCTCCTACAGTATTGCATTGGATTAGAGATGTATTATTACACCTAAAACTTGAGAGGATTAGATGTGTGATGGGGGGCTCTGAACAGAAGTTTCATCAGGTGTGGGGGCCTTTTTTGACATTCTATGATCGACCATCATCAAAGGTTTATGACTGAATGTGGAATATCCTGGCATCTGTATGTCCTGTTGGTCTTTTTGTATATGCTTGTGATTTGATTTCTCTTTTTTTTTGTGACA
>NW_028284022.1:5000-9031 GCF_059441095.1 Idiotropiscis lumnitzeri
GTTGGGCCGAGTGGCCCTCAAGTTCAACCGCGTGGATGCTCCGTCGGGGACGGCCCGGCGTTCGTGAAAGTCAGGCCGAAGAGGACGGCCTTCTCCCGGACACAAGTTGGGCCGAGTGGCCCTCAAGTTCAACCGTGTGGATGCTCCGTCGGGGACGGCCCGGCGTTCGTGAAAGTCAGGCCGAAGAGGACGGCCTTCTCCCGGACGCGAGGTGCGGGGGACCTGCCCCTGGTTAGGTGACCAGGGGTAAGGGCGTGAGTAAGAATTTGCACTAAGTCCAACAGGAGACTGGGGGCCGGCGTTGGTGAAAGTTAGGCCGAAGAGGATGGCCTCCCCCCGGACGCGAGGTGGGCCAGGGGTGGGCCACTTAGGCGACCAGGGGTGGGCCACTTAGGCGACCAGGGGTGGGCAACTTAGGCGACCAGGGGTGGGCCACTTAGGCGACCAGGGGTGGGCCGCTTAGGCGACCAGGGGTGGGCCGTTTAGGTGACCAGGGGTAGGCCGTTTAGGTGACCAGGGGTAAGGGGTTTAGGCGACCAGGGGTGGGACGTTTAGGTGACCAGGGGTGGGCCACTTAGGCGACCAGGGGTGGGACGTTTAGGTGACCAGGGGTAAGGGGTTTAGGCGACCAGGGGTGAGACGTTTAGGCGACCAGGGGTAAGGGGTTTAGGTGACCAGGGGTAAGGGGGTTAGGCGACCTGGGGCTGGAGAGGAGCACCTTCCCCGGGCACAGGCAGGGAGCGAGCGCCCCCCAGCTCCATCGCTCCGGGGGTAATAGGCCGGCGTCTGCCACACTTAGCCCGGAAATGAGCACCTTCCCCGGGCACAGGCAGGGAGCGAGCGCCCCCCAGCTCCATCGCTCCGGGGGTAATAGGCCGGCGTCTGCCACACTTAGCCCGGAGATGAGCACCTTCCCCGGGCACAGGCAGGGAGCGAGCGCCCCCCAGCTCCATCGCTCCGGGGGTAATAGGCCGGCGTCTGCCACACTTAGCCCGGAGATGAGCACCTTCCCCGGGCACAGGCAGGGAGCGAGCGCCCCCCAGCTCCATCGCCCCGGGGGTAATAGGCCGGCGTCTGCCACACTTAGCCCGGAGAGGAGCACCTTCCCCGGGCACGGGCGGGGAGCGAGCGCGCCCCCCAGCTCCATCGCTCTGGGGGTAATAGGCCGGCGTCTGCCACACTTAGGCCGGAGAGGAGCACCTTCCCCGGGCACGGGCGGGGAGCGAGCGCCCCCAGCTCCATCGCTCCGGGGGTAATAGGCCGGCGTCTGTCACACTTAGCCCGAATATGAGCACCTTCCCCGGGCACGGGCGGTGCCAAGCGTCCCCTAAGTTTGCCCAAATGGAAGCTCCGGAGGAGGAGTGCGGGCGTGTGTCACACTTGGCCCGAATAGGAGCACCTTCCCCGGGCACAGGCGGTGCCAAGCGGCCCCTAAGTTTGCCCAAATGGAAGCTCCGGTGGAGGAGTGCATGCTGCATGACAGTGAAGCCGAATAGGAGCACCTTCCCCGGGCACGGGCGGTGCCAAGCGGCCCCTAAGTTTGCCCAAATGGAAGCTCCGGAGGAGGAGTGCATGCTGCCTGACAGTGAAGCCGAATATGAGCACCTTCCCCGGGCACAGGCGGTGCCAAGCGGCCCCTAAGTCTACCCTCATGGAAGCTCCGGAGGAGGAGTGCGGGCGTGTGTCACACATGGCCCGAATAGGAGCACCTTCCCCGGGCACAGGCGGTGCCAAGCGGCCCCTAAGTTTGCCCAAATGGAAGCTCCGGAGGAGGAGTGCATGCTGCCTGACAGTGAAGCCGAATATGAGCACCTTCCCCGGGCACAGGCGGTGCCAAGCGGCCCCTAAGTTTGCCCTAATGGAAGCTCCGGGGGAGGAGTGCGGGCGTGTGTCACACTTAGCCCGGAGAGGAGCACCTTCCCCGGGCACAGGCGGTGCCAAGCGGCCCCTAAGTTTGCCCTTATGGAAGCTCCGGAGGATGAGTGCATGCTGCCTGACAGTGAAGCCGAATATGAGCACCTTCCCCGGGCACAGGCGGTGCCAAGCGGCCCCTAAGTTTGCCCTAATGGAAGCTCCGGGGGAGGAGTGCGGGCGTGTGTCACACTTAGCCCGGAGAGGAGCACCTTCCCCGGGCACAGACGGTGCCAAGCGGCCCCTAAGTTTGCCCTTATGGAAGCTCCGGAGGAGGAGTGCGGGCGTGTGTCACACTTGGCCCGAATATGAGCACCTTCCCCGGGCACAGGCGGTGCCAAGCGGCCCCTAAGTTTGCCCAAATGGAAGCTCCGGAGGAGGAGTGCGGGCGTGTGTCACACTTGGCCCGAATATGAGCACCTTCCCCGGGCACAGGCGGTGCCAAGCGGCCCCTAAGTTTGCCCAAATGGAAGCTCCGGAGGAGGAGTGCGGGCGTGTGTCACACTTGGCCCGAATATGAGCACCTTCCCCGGGCACAGACGGTGCCAAGCGGCCCCTAAGTTTGCCCAAATGGAAGCTCCGGAGGAGGAGTGCATGCTGCCTGACAGTGAAGCCGACTATGAGCACCTTCCCCGGGCACAGGCGGTGCCAAGCGGCCCCTAAGTCTACCCTCATGGAAGCTCCGGAGGAGGAGTGCGGGCGTGTGTCACACTTGGCCCGAATATGAGCACCTTCCCCGGGCACAGACGGTGCCAAGCGGCCCCTAAGTTTGCCCAAATGGAAGCTCCGGAGGAGGAGTGCACGCTGTGTGACAGTGAAGCCGAATATGAGCACCTTCCCCGGGCACAGGCGGTGCCAAGCGGCCCCTAAGTCTACCCTTATGGAAGCTCCGGAGGAGGAGTGCGGGCGTGTGTCACACTTGGCCCGAATAGGAGCACCTTCCCCGGGCACAGACGGTGCCAAGCGGCCCCTAAGTTTGCCCTTATGGAAGCTCCGGAGGAGGAGTGCATGCTGTGTGACAGTGAAGCCGAATAGGAGCACCTTCCCCGTGCACAGGCGGTGCCAAGCGGCCCCTAAGTTTGCCCTAATGGAAGCTCCGGAGGAGGAGTGCGGGCGTGTGTCACACTTGGCCCGAATAGGAGCACCTTCCCCGGGCACAGACGGTGCCAAGCGGCCCCTAAGTTTGCCCAAATGGAAGCTCCGGAGGAGGAGTGCATGCTGCCTGACAGTGAAGCCGAATATGAGCACCTTCCCCGGGCACAGGCGGTGCCAAGCGGCCCCTAAGTTTGCCCTAATGGAAGCTCCGGAGGAGGAGTGCGGGCGTGTGTCACACTTAGCCCGGAGAGGAGCACCTTCCCCGGGCACAGGCGGTGCCAAGTGGCCCCTAAGTTTGCCCTAATGGAAGCTCCGGACAGTGAAGCCGAATATGAGCACCTTCCCCGGGCACAGGCGGTGCCAAGTGGCCCCTAAGTCTACCCTCATGGAAGCTCCGGAGGAGGAGTGCATGCTGTGTGACAGTGAAGCCGAATAGGAGCACCTTCCCCGGGCACAGACGGTGCCAAGCGGCCCCTAAGTTTGCCCTTATGGAAGCTCCGGAGGAGGAGTGCATGCTGTGTGACAGTGAAGCCGAATAGGAGCACCTTCCCCGGGCACAGACGGTGCCAAGCGGCCCCTAAGTTTGCCCTTATGGAAGCTCCGGAGGAGGAGTGCATGCTGTGTGACAGTGAAGCCGAATAGGAGCACCTTCCCCGGGCACAGACGGTGCCAAGCGGCCCCTAAGTTTGCCCTTATGGAAGCTCCGGAGGAGGAGTGCGGGCGTGTGTCACACTTGGCCCGAATATGAGCACCTTCCCCGGGCACAGACGGTGCCAAGCGGCCCCTAAGTCTACCCTCATGGAAGCTCCGGAGGAGGAGTGCGGGCGTGTGTCACACTTGGCCCGAATATGAGCACCTTCCCCGGGCACAGACGGTGCCAAGCGGCCCCTAAGTTTGCCCAAATGGAAGCTCCGGAGGAGGAGTGCACGCTGTGTGACAGTGAAGCCGAATATGAGCACCTTCCCCGGGCACAGGCGGTGCCAAGCGGCCCCTAAGTTTGCCCAAATGGAAGCTCCGGAGGAGGA
>NW_028284023.1:0-7500 GCF_059441095.1 Idiotropiscis lumnitzeri
CTGCCAGGTTTGGTGAGTTTTTGTGCATGTTTCGGGGGTCAAAAATGCGATCGAACAATCGGAAAAATAATAATAATAATTTCTACAAAAACAATAGGGACTTCGCAGCGGTCGCTGCTCAGGCCCTAATAATAATAATAATAATAATAATAAAAGTAATAATATTTTCTACAAAAACAATAGGGACCTCGCCGCGGTCGCTGCTCGGGCCCCAATAATAATTTCTACACAAAGTCCATTGTGGTGACCCGCCCCCTTTTAAGTAAATTCAAAATGGCCGACTTCCTGTAAAACCTAGCTCATTGCTCCAAGAGACTTTTTTGTAGGTCTTGGTCTTATACATACAGTGAACCCTCGCTACTTCGCGGTTCACCTTTCGCAGGTTCAGTGCTTCGCGGGTCTAAAAAATATTCGGGGGCATTGTAGTTTCGCCGAGCGGCACGACGGGGCGCTGGAGCGGTTAGACGGCCGGCGTGCGCCGAAGAAGAGCGTGGGCGAAGAGGAGAGTGGACGAAGAAGAGCACGTTCCCCCGGACACGATCGGTGGCGACGTTTCGCGCGGTTCGGACCGTACCAGAGCTCCGGCCAGCGTGCGTGGCAGTTAAGCCGTAGAGGAGCACCTTCCCCGGGCACGGGCGGTGCCAAGCGGCCCCTAAGTTTAACCGAATGGAAGCTCCGGAGGAGGAGGGCATGCTCGCGTCACAGTAAGCCGAAGAGGAGCACCTTCCCCGGGCACGGGCGGTTCCAAGCGGCCCCTAAGTTTAACCGAATGGAAGCTCCGGAGGAGGAGGGCATGCTCGCGTCACAGTAAGCCGAAGAGGAGCACCTTCCCCGGGCACGGGCGGTGCCAAGCGGCCCCTAAGTTTAACCGAATGGAAGCTCCGGGGGAGGAGGACGGGCGTGTGTCACAGTTAAGCCAAATTGGAGCACCTCTTCTGCCCGGGCACGAGCGGAGCGCGAGGCTGTCAGTTATGAATGAATAAATGAATAAATAAATAAAGAATGCCACCTTTCATTTCACAGGGCACACCGGACGGCGTACCAGCAGGTAAAAGTCGGAGTAATTAAATAAATACAAAAAGAATGGCTGGGGAATAAAAAAATAATACGTTTTAATAATAATTTGGTTTTTTTGTTATAACATGAATTTCACTCTCTCTCTCCCCGTATATATATATATATATATATATATATATATATATATATATATATATATATATATATATATATATATATATATATATATATATTTATTATATATATTGTATATTTTTTTTAAGCATTTTTGAAGGTGCGCCGCTACTTCGCGGATTTTCAGTTTTCGCGGGTGGTCTCGGTCCCCATTAACCGCGATAACCGAGGGTTCACTGTACTCCATAAAATTTACAAAAAGCGAGGTGAAACACTCAACCAGAGCTGCTTTTTTTTAACATTTCTCGAGGGCCATGGCGAGCCATTTCAAAAAAGCTGCACAACTAACGTATAAAATATTGATAAATTTGCTCGGCCTGATGTGTGTGTAAAGTTTTACGAGTTGTCGTTCATATTTAGAACCTCATAATCAGCTTTGTTTTATTGCCGAACAGTGCAATGCCACTCCCACAACTTTTCACGAAAAATCACGAATTTCGTATTGTGACATCCTCATGGCCGAAACAGTCATCCGAGCATATATGAGGGCGACCTTGTTGAGTTGCACGGAGAAAAACATCCAAGAAAATAACTTGTATTAGCTTTTACCAGTTGGTGGCGCTACTACTACGATATAAAATAAGTTGGTAGATGTCTTCAGGGCTGAAGTATCCTCAAATGTGTACAACTTCGAGAAGATAGGATGATCTGAGTCATGTTGCCGGAGCTTTTGTTGCCACAGAGTACAATCGGACTTTTCAGCACCTTAATAGCCACGCCTTTTGCCAAAACGTCACAAAATTTGGCAGAGAGTAAGATCATTGTCTTGAGTCTTTTCTGACTAATTTTCAGTCGGATTCGTCAAAAGGGCACCGTGCAGTACGTGAAAATTAAAATAAAAACAAATTTTTGATTCCACTTGGCGGCACTGTGTGTATAACAAAATAATAACATTAAGATGTCTTCAGGTCGGGACGTTTTATTTACAGGTGAAGGTTTGGATTTTTAGGAGCATGTGCAGGGGAGTTATTAAGCATTCATTTATTTGTATTAGGTTCATTTTGTCTTCTTATTATTGATATTTGACTGATTCATTAAAAGCAGACAATTATGTTTTAGGTTAATTTTTTACCTGACATGTTTCGGCGAGTCTTTCGCCTTCTTCAGAGTGTCGCATGATGGTGTCTTGAGACCCGTCTTTATCAGCTGATGTTCCATGAGGGTGTGACTTACCTGTCAAAAAAATGAAAAATCAGAGCAGTAAAAGAACAAGCACAACATGAACATTACAAATCAGCAATCACTGACCACTGCAAAAGGGAAAACCACATCATGGACCGGGAGAAGGGCAGGGTCATCCGCACCGAAGAGAACAAACAACAGCGCTGGATCAGAGAGGCCATTGAGATCTGCAAGCGAGGCATAAAAACCATGAACAGAGACAAGGGAGCCTTCATCCTCTCTACCACCTGGAGCAGCATTTTGGCGGAGTGAACGGACAGCGGGGGGCGTGACTTGCCTTCATTCTTGTGACAGGTAAGTCACGCCCTCATGGAACATCAGCTGATAAAGACGGGCCACAAGACACCATCATGTGACACTCTGAAGAAGGCGAAAGACTTTCGTATTGTGACATCCTCAAGGCCTAAACACTCATCCGAGCAAATGTAAGGTAGATTTTGTTAACCTGCCCGGAGAAAAAAATCAACGAAAATGATTTGTATTTGTTTTAACCAGTTGGTGGCGCTACCACTGCGATCAAAAATAAGTTGGCAGCCGTCTTCAGGGCCTGAATATCCTCAAATGTGAAAAATTTCGAGAAGATGGATCATCTGAATCATTTTGCAGGAACTTTTGTTGCCACGGAGAATAATCAGACTCTGCGGCACCGTAATAGCCACGCCCTTCGAAGGAAAGTCACAAAAATAGGGATAGAGTAAGATCAATGTCTTGAGTCTTTTCTAGCCAATTTTCAATCAGATTCGTTAAAAGGGCACCGTGCAGTACGTCAAAATGTAAAAAATGATATTGATTGGCGCAAGGTGTATAACTGAATATAAACATATAGATGTCTTCAGGTACAGACTCTTTATGTACATGTGAAGTTTTGGATTTTTAGCAGCATGTGCAGGAGAGTTATTAAGCATTTTGTCCATTGCGGCGAAGGAAATCTTAAGTGAAAACTTTGATGCCCCGCCCCCGTCATATAGTATTTCGGAAACAAAAAATTTTAGCCCCAGTGTTTGTGCCAGGTCTTCAGATGCTACAGACAGAATTTTAAGGCAATCAGATGAAGCCTTTAGGATCAGGGTGCAAAAGAATGACCCCTGTAAACATGCAAAAAAGGGCAAAAGTCGGACTTTCAAAAATTCATAACTCACTTCCTGTTCATATTAGACGTTAAAATATCAAATTTTTCGCCATGCCCGATGAGACTGCCAAGTTTGGTGAGTTTTTGTGCATGTTTCAGGGGTCAAAAATGCGATCGAACAATCGGAAAAATAATAATAATAATAATTTCAACAAAAACAATAGGGACTTCGCAGCGGTCGCTGCTCAGGCCCTAATAATAATAATAATAATAATAATAAAAGTAATAATATTTTCTACAAAAACAATAGGGACCTCGCCGCGGTCGCTGCTCGGGCCCCAATAATAATTTCTACACAAAGTCCATTGTGGTGACCCGCCCCCTTTTAAGTAAATTCAAAATGGCCGACTTCCTGTAAAACCTAGCTCATTGCTCCAAGAGACTTTTTTGTAGGTCTTGGTCTTATACATACAGTGAACCCTCGCTACTTCGCGGTTCACCTTTCGCGGGTTCAGTGCTTCGCGGGTCTAAAAAATATTCGGGCGCATTGTAGTTTCGCCGAGCGGCACGACGGGGCGCTGGAGCGGTTAGACGGCCGGCGTGCGCCGAAGAAGAGCGTGGGCGAAGAGGAGAGTGGACGAAGAAGAGCACGTTCCCCCGGACACGATCGGTGGCGACGTTTCGCGCGGTTCGGACCGTACCAGAGCTCCGGCCAGCGTGCGTGGCAGTTAAGCCGTAGAGGAGCACCTTCCCCGGGCACGGGCAGTGCCAAGCGGCCCCTAAGTTTAACCGAATGGAAGCTCCGGAGGAGGAGGGCATGCTCGCGTCACAGTAAGCCGAAGAGGAGCACCTTCCCCGGGCACGGGCGGTTCCAAGCGGCCCCTAAGTTTAACCGAATGGAAGCTCCGGAGGAGGAGGGCATGCTCGCGTCACAGTAAGCCGAAGAGGAGCACCTTCCCCGGGCACGGGCGGTGCCAAGCGGCCCCTAAGTTTAACCGAATGGAAGCTCCGGGGGAGGAGGACGGGCGTGTGTCACAGTTAAGCCAAATTGGAGCACCTCTTCTGCCCGGGCACGAGCGGAGCGCGAGGCTGTCAGTTATGAATGTATAAATGAATAAATAAATAAAGAATGCCACCTTTCATTTCACAGGGCACACCGGACGGCGTACCAGCAGGTAAAAGTCGGAGTAATTAAATAAATACAAAAAGAATGGCTGGGGAATAAAAAAATAATACGTTTTAATAATAATTTGTTTTTTTTGTTATAACATGAATTTCACTCTCTCTCTCCCCGTATATATATATATATATATATATATATATATATATATATATTTATATATTTATTATATATATTGTATATTTTTTTTAAGCATTTTTGAAGGTGCGCCGCTACTTCGCGGATTTTCAGTTTTCGCGGGTGGTCTCGGTCCCCATTAACCGCGATAACCGAGGGTTCACTGTACTCCATAAAATTTACAAAAAGCGAGGTGAAACACTCAACCAGAGCTGCTTTTTTTTAACATTTCTCGAGGGCCATGGCGAGCCATTTCAAAAAAGCTGCACAACTAACGTATAAAATATTGATAAATTTGCTCGGCCTGATGTGTGTGTAAAGTTTTACGAGTTGTCGTTCATATTTAGAACCTCATAATCAGCTTTGTTTTATTGCTGAACAGTGCAATGCCACTCCCACAACTTTTCACGAAAAATCACGAATTTCGTATTGTGACATCCTCATGGCCGAAACAGTCATCCGAGCATATATGAGGGCGACCTTGTTGAGTTGCACGGAGAAAAACATCCAAGAAAATAACTTGTATTAGCTTTTACCAGTTGGTGGCGCTACTACTACGATGTAAAATAAGTTGGTAGATGTCTTCAGGGCTGAAGTATCCTCAAATGTGTACAACTTCGAGAAGATAGGATCATCTGAGTCATGTTGCCGGAGCTTTTGTTGCCACAGAGTACAATCGGACTTTTCAGCACCTTAATAGCCACGCCTTTTGCCAAAACGTCACAAAATTCGGCAGAGAGTAAGATCATTGTCTTAAGTCTTTTCTGACTAATTTTCAGTCGGATTCGTCAAAAGGGCACCATGCAGTACGTGAAAATTAAAATAAAAACAAATTTTTGATTCCACTTGGCGGCACTGTGTGTATAACAAAATAATAACATTAAGATGTCTTCAGGTCGGGACGTTTTATTTACAGGTGAAGGTTTGGATTTTTAGGAGCATGTGCAGGGGAGTTATTAAGCATTCATTTATTTGTATTAGGTTCATTTTGTCTTCTTATTATTGATATTTGACTGATTTATTAAAAGCAGACAATTATGTTTTAGGTTAATTTTTTACCTGACATGTTTCGGCGAGTCTTTCGCCTTCTTCAGAGTGTCGCATGATGGTGTCTTGAGCTGATGTTCCATGAGGGTGTGACTTACCTGTCAAAAAAATGAAAAAATCAGAGCAGTAAAAGAACAAGCACAACATGAACATTACAAATCAGCAATCACTGACCACTGCAAAAGGGAAAACCACATCATGGACCGGGAGAAGGGCAGGGTCATCCGCACAGAAGAGAACAAACAACAGCGCTGGATCAGAGAGGCCATTGAGATCTGCAAGCGAGGCATAAAAACCATGAACAGAGACAAGGGAGCCTTCATCCTCTCTACCACCTGGACCAGCATCTTGGCGGAGTGAACGGACAGCGGGGGGCGTGACTTGCCTTCATTCTTGTGACAGGTAAGTCACGCCCTCATGGAACATCAGCTGATAAAGACGGGTCACAAGACACCATCATGTGACACTCTGAAGAAGGCGAAAGACTTTCGTATTGTGACATGCTCAAGGCCTAAACACTCATCCGAGCAAATATAAGGTAGATTTTGTTAACCTGCCCGGAGAAAAACATCAACGAAAATAATTTGTATTTGTTTTAACCAGTTGGTGGCGCTACCACTGCGATCAAAAATAAGTTGGCAGCCGTCTTCAGGGCCTGAATATCCTCAAATGTGAAAGATTTCCAGAAGATGGATCATCTGAATCATTTTGCAGGAACTTTTGTTGCCACGGAGAATAATCAGACTCTGCGGCACCGTAATAGCCACGCCCTTTGAAGGAAAGTCATAAAAATAGGGATAGAGTAAGATCAATGTCTTGAGTCTTTTCTAGCCAATTTTCAGTCGGATTCGTTAAAAGGGCACCGTGCAGTACGTCAAAATGTAAACATTTATATTGATTGGCGCAAGGTGTATAACTGAATATAAACATATAGATGTCTTCAGGTACCGACTCTTTATGTACATGTGAAGTTTTGGATTTTTAGCAGCACGGGCAGGAGAGTTATTAAGCATTTTGTCCATTGCGGCGAAGGAAATCTTAAGTGAAAACTTTGAAGCCCCGCCCCCGTCATATAGTATTTCGGAAACAAAAAATTTTAGCCCCAGTGTTTGTCCCAGGTCTTAAGATGCTCCAGACAGAACTTTAAGGCAATCAGATGAAGCCTTTAGGATCAGGGTGCAAAAGAATGACCCCTGTAAACATGCAAAAAAGGGCAAAAGTCGGACTTTCAAAAATTCATAACTCACTTCCTGTTCATATTAGACGTTAAAAAATATCAAATTTTTCGCCATGCCCGATGAGACTGCCAAGTTTGGTGAGTTTTTGTGCATGTTTCGGGGGTCAAAAATGCGATCGAACAATCGGAAAAATAATAATAATAATAATTTCTACAAAAACAATAGGGACTTCGCAGCGGTCGCTGCTCAGGCCCTAATAATAATAATAATAATAATAATAATAATAATAAAAGTAATAATATTTTCTACAAAAACAATAGGGACCTCGCCGCGGTCGCTGCTCGGGCCCCAATAATAATTTCTACACAAAGTCCATTGTGGAGACCCGCCCCCTTTTAAGTAAATTCAAAATGGCCGACTTCCTGTAAAACCTAGCTCATTGCTCCAAGAGACTTTTTTGTAGGTCTTGGTCTTATACATACAGTGAACCCTCGCTACTTCGAGGTTCACCTTTCGCGGGTTCAGTGCTTCGCGGG
>NW_028284024.1:0-2500 GCF_059441095.1 Idiotropiscis lumnitzeri
TTAGGGGCCGCTTGGCACCGTCTGTGCCCGGGGAAGGTGCTCATATTCGGGCCAAGTGTGACACACGCCCGCACTCCTCCTCCGGAGCTTCCATGAGGGTAGACTTAGGGGCCGCTTGGCACCGCCTGTGCCCGGGGAAGGTGCTCATAGTCGGCTTCACTGTCAGGCAGCATGCACTCCTCCTCCGGAGCTTCCATTTGGGCAAACTTAGGGGCCGCTTGGCACCGTCTGTGCCCGGGGAAGGTGCTCATATTCGGGCCAAGTGTGACACACGCCCGCACTCCTCCTCCGGAGCTTCCATTTGGGCAAACTTAGGGGCCGCTTGGCACCGCCTGTGCCCGGGGAAGGTGCTCATATTCGGGCCAAGTGTGACACACGCCCGCACTCCTCCTCCGGAGCTTCCATTTGGGCAAACTTAGGGGCCGCTTGGCACCGCCTGTGCCCGGGGAAGGTGCTCATATTCGGGCCAAGTGTGACACACGCCCGCACTCCTCCTCCGGAGCTTCCATAAGGGCAAACTTAGGGGCCGCTTGGCACCGTCTGTGCCCGGGGAAGGTGCTCCTCTCCGGGCTAAGTGTGACACACGCCCGCACTCCTCCCCCGGAGCTTCCATTAGGGCAAACTTAGGGGCCGCTTGGCACCGCCTGTGCCCGGGGAAGGTGCTCATATTCGGCTTCACTGTCAGGCAGCATGCACTCATCCTCCGGAGCTTCCATAAGGGCAAACTTAGGGGCCGCTTGGCACCGCCTGTGCCCGGGGAAGGTGCTCCTATTCGGGCCAAGTGTGACACACGCCCGCACTCCTCCTCCGGAGCTTCCATGAGGGTAGACTTAGGGGCCGCTTGGCACCGCCTGTGCCCGGGGAAGGTGCTCATATTCGGCTTCACTGTCAGGCAGCATGCACTCCTCCTCCGGAGCTTCCATAAGGGCAAACTTAGGGGCCGCTTGGCACCGTCTGTGCCCGGGGAAGGTGCTCCTATTCGGCTTCACTGTCATGCAGCATGCACTCCTCCTCCGGAGCTTCCATTTGGGCAAACTTAGGGGCCGCTTGGCACCGTCTGTGCCCGGGGAAGGTGCTCCTATTCGGCTTCACTGTCACACAGCATGCACTCCTCCTCCGGAGCTTCCATAAGGGCAAACTTAGGGGCCGCTTGGCACCGTATGTGCCCGGGGAAGGTGCTCCTATTCGGCTTCACTGTCATGCAGCATGCACTCCTCCACCGGAGCTTCCATTTGGGCAAACTTAGGGGCCGCTTGGCACCGCCTGTGCCCGGGGAAGGTGCTCCTATTCGGGCCAAGTGTGACACACGCCCGCACTCCTCCTCCGGAGCTTCCATTTGGGCAAACTTAGGGGACGCTTGGCACCGCCCGTGCCCGGGGAAGGTGCTCATATTCGGGCTAAGTGTGACAGACGCCGGCCTATTACCCCCGGAGCGATGGAGCTGGGGGCGCTCGCTCCCCGCCCGTGCCCGGGGAAGGTGCTCCTCTCCGGCCTAAGTGTGGCAGACGCCGGCCTATTACCCCCAGAGCGATGGAGCTGGGGGGCGCTCGCTCCCCGCCCGTGCCCGGGGAAGGTGCTCCTCTCCGGGCTAAGTGTGGCAGACGCCGGCCTATTACCCCCGGGGCGATGGAGCTGGGGGGCGCTCGCTCCCTGCCTGTGCCCGGGGAAGGTGCTCATCTCCGGGCTAAGTGTGGCAGACGCCGGCCTATTACCCCCGGAGCGATGGAGCTGGGGGGCGCTCGCTCCCTGCCTGTGCCCGGGGAAGGTGCTCATCTCCGGGCTAAGTGTGGCAGACGCCGGCCTATTACCCCCGGAGCGATGGAGCTGGGGGGCGCTCGCTCCCTGCCTGTGCCCGGGGAAGGTGCTCATTTCCGGGCTAAGTGTGGCAGACGCCGGCCTATTACCCCCGGAGCGATGGAGCTGGGGGGCGCTCGCTCCCTGCCTGTGCCCGGGGAAGGTGCTCCTCTCCAGCCCCAGGTCGCCTAACCCCCTTACCCCTGGTCACCTAAACCCCTTACCCCTGGTCGCCTAAACGTCTCACCCCTGGTCGCCTAAACCCCTTACCCCTGGTCACCTAAACGTCCCACCCCTGGTCGCCTAAGTGGCCCACCCCTGGTCACCTAAACGTCCCACCCCTGGTCGCCTAAACCCCTTACCCCTGGTCACCTAAACGGCCTACCCCTGGTCACCTAAACGGCCCACCCCTGGTCGCCTAAGCGGCCCACCCCTGGTCGCCTAAGTGGCCCACCCCTGGTCGCCTAAGTTGCCCACCCCTGGTCGCCTAAGTGGCCCACCCCTGGTCGCCTAAGTGGCCCACCCCTGGCCCACCTCGCGTCCGGGGGGAGGCCATCCTCTTCGGCCTAACTTTCACCAACGCCGGCCCCCAGTCTCCTGTTGGACTTAGTGCAAATTCTTACTCACGCCCTTACCCCTGGTCACCTAACCAGGGGCAGGTCCCCCGCACCTCGCGTCCGGGAGAAGGCCGTCCTCTTCGGCCTGA
>NW_028284025.1:0-7088 GCF_059441095.1 Idiotropiscis lumnitzeri
GTATGTCTCTATGTATGGATATGTATTTATATATTTTTTTTGCACAGATCCTTAACAGAGGTTGTGGTGTAAATGATCGGGATGGTCTGACAGATATGACCCTTCTGCACTACTGCTGCAAGGCTGGGGCCCCGGGAATTGGTTAGTGTTGACTACTTTTCATCAAATATCATGAGAAAAATGTTTTCATGTCTTTTTATCATCATGTATATTGGACTTCTATAATATAAATATGACCCAGTATGATGTGGTCACAAAAGCTATTTAAATAGTACAGTAATCCCTTCGACACCTTTTGCGGTTTCAGTGTTAAAAAAATTCAGCCATATTGCGCAAAGATGCGTCGTTTTATGTTAATACATGCAAGGGAAGGTTTTCCTACATGCCAAACAAAGAGATGAGTTTGACTCAAAGGCTTAATTGCAAATACCAGTACTGTACTGTACTCTTCATGCCACAGGCACTCATACAAGTCACGTGATTGGTTCTGGGGGTGGCATCGACCAATGAGAGCACAAGTGCATTTATCCTGTGAGCTGATTGGCTGTGCATCATTGCAGCCTCAACCAGCATCTTCCTTGTTGCTCGTCACGTCCACGCTGTTGACTGTCTCGCATACTGCATCTTAGTGTTGGGTTAGCTATAAGTGCTTTTGAGAAGTGAGTTCAGCCCTTACAATGCCCCTGCGAAAACTTCCTCTGCTGCGCCCGAGAGGAAGAAGATTATGATGAACATCATCCAAAAAGTGAAACTTTTCGATCGAGAGTGCAGAAGTGTCAGGGATGTTTCTATCAAAACATGCCTGAACAAATGAATCAACCAGCCAAGATTGTCTGTCATTTACGCGCGGGGCAGCCCTCGAACTCCGAGGCGAAGCCAGCGTGTTCGACTGCACACATGGTTTTTATTTGCGTCAGCATAAGCAATTTGAATATGCAATACAGAATGGGAAACTTGACATTTGACTCCATCACACTCTTCCAGCCTATTCTAATGGTTTCAGATTACAAGACATCTTTTGGTGTATGGTGTATTTTCACAAGGCCTGACACATACAAGTTATCTCTCTGGCCATGACGATATTGTTGCTTTAGAGGTACCAAGCCTTGTGCTGAACCTCCCCAAGTCATAAGTTACGGCCTTAGAAGCGAGTGAGTCTCTCTTTATCTGCTAAGGGTCTAAGAGGTCATCAACACCTCAAGGGAGGTGTTCACAGAAAAGGGCTCTGGCGTTGGGGAGTCACATTCGCGAGGAGCCGTACCTGGCACCCATAGGACAGTTCAATTTGAGGCCAGAAAGATACGAATGCATGTGCAACAAAGGGGGCCTGTAAGATTAGTTATAGTTTGAAACTTGCTAAGATGACAAACTAAACAACAAAACTAACAGATGAACATACAAACTTAAATTTCTTTAACAAGAAGTTATGCATCAGTGGCACGCCATTATGGCCTGAGTATATCTACAGTGTGGTGCATCACGAAAGAGGTAGCAAACATCCGCAAAACCACATCAATAACCTTCAAAAGGGAAGCGAAACGTACAGTTACTCTGTGTAATGAAAGACTTGTGAAAATGGAAGCTGCATTGGCTCTGTGGAGTGCAGGGAAAACGCAGTGAGTTTGAGCTCTAATATGATCAGGACAAAGGCCAACGCTCTCGATCACCAAATCTTGCTGGATTACGACAATGAAGATGCTGACAAACCTGAACCTGCCGAACTTTGAGCCAATGCTCGCGCCGCCAGGAGTGATTCGCCTCCTCGAGGACAAGCAAAGGATAGATACAACCTCAAATGCGTGTCTCTATGTGGTGAGGCCTCCTCTGCTGACAACAGTGCTGCTCGCCGTTAGGATGGGATTTTGGAGGATTCCTTCACGTATTTTCCTCAAGGACGAAGTGAAGAGGCCAAGATTCAAGCCCCACAAGGACCGTGTGACTGTCATCATGTTTGGCAATGCTGCAATTTTCATGCTTGAGCCAGGCCTAATTTATAAAGCCACAAATGCACGGGCATTAAAAAACAAAAATAAGGTTCTGCTGCCTGTGTATTGGATGCATAACTCCAAGGTCTTGAGAACGAAAGCTCTGACCCTCGAATGGTTCCTCCATTGCTTCATTCCCTAGGTGGCGCTGTATCTGACTGAAAAGGACATCCCCTTTAACATCCTTCTCTCGATGGACTGTGCAAGACGCCATGCAACGGACCTGCAATATGATGGGGTGCAGATAGTTTCTGCCCCCAAACACCACATCTCTAATTGAGTCGATGGATCAAGGTGTCATTTGTGGCTGGAGGGCCTCATCTCGGCAGTCGACGACAATGAAGAATTCTCCTTGAAAGCATACTGGCGTAGTTACGACATTACCTCATGTTTGTTTAATATCCAGCAAGCATTAAATGCCGATGAAAAGTGAGAGCATAAATTCGAGCTGGAAGAAATTGTGGCCAAATGTGGTACACGACGATCCAAGCTTCACTCCTGACGAAGTTCATCACTCAGAGGCGAGGTCCACATGACGGAAAAAGACGTCAGCGCCCTTATCGATTGCCCCTTTGACCCACTAACAGATGAAGACCTCCTTGAGATGACAAAGTGAGGAAGAAAACAAAGAGGACGTTCAAGAAGAAACTGAAAAGCGTGATCTCACCCTGGAGAGCCTGCAACGATTGAGCAACACAGCAAGGGCAATGCAACGATTTGCTCAAGACATTGACAACAATAAGCCTCGAGCTGTTGAGTTTAGCATTCGTGTTGACGGGGTTATGTCCTTGTTCAAGGGAATTTTGAAGCAAAAGAGAAAACAAAGACAAGTAGTAGAATCTCCGAGTGAAGCTAAAGCCTCTACGAGTCAAGTGAGAGCCTCTCCCACGCCTCCAGCTCAAGCCTCTTAGCCTCTCTCAGAAGGCAATGTTGATGAATGCTAATTACTGTATAAGGTTTTATAAATCAAGATTTAAGTAAATACGTGGACACTTGTAGTATTTTTCTTAAATATGTCAAGTGTAAATACTGTTTACATATTTTAATCATGGTACCCACATACATGAAAATTGTAGAGCTGTCCAGTCCGGCCCGGACGGATGCCCATTTTTGGGGCGGGGGTGACAAATTAAAAAAAAAACAGGGAGTGATTAACAAAGGCCGGAGGAGGATTTTAGTCCAGATCACAAATCGGCCCTCGTGTGTGTGGGGGTGTGTGTGTGTGTGTGTGATGAACCTACTTGCCAAATGGGCAAACGACAAAAAATGCCTCAGAATGCGCCAAGAGTCCCACTGCCAACTATTAGTAAATGAAGAGACGTGAGACAGCAGTGTGCATTCAAGTGGGCCTGTTTTTTTTTTATTCTGACGTCACGTAACTCGCGCTGCTACCACCTGCTACCGGGGCATACCATTAAAAAGGGGTGGTGGGCAATACTGCATACAGAGAGAACCGAGGGGAAGTCAAACCATTTATCCACTTCGGTTTGACGAAACACTTACCACCGTAATAAGGTAAGCGGATTTAAATAGTAAATTAGCTAGCTAATGATTGTTATAAGGATAGTGGTATTGCCCCCACTCCCCCAGTAATGGTATGACCCAGAAGCCGGTGGATGGCGCGGGTTATGTGACGTTAGAAATAGGAAAATACAGGCACGATTGAACGCACGCTGCCGTCTCACTTCTCTTCTTACACAATGTTAAAATAATACGGTGGCGTCATGCGCTGACGTTTTTTATAAATTTTATAAATTATGCTCGAGTGCCGAGCCCGAACGGTACAGAGAGAGTGGCCGGTGGGCGGGGGACTGACCGGCAAAAAAGGGTCAAGTGCCCTAGCTTTGGGGGAATACTACTGAGCGATTTTTCACTTTTCTCAGGTGGACCGGTCCCAATTAACCAAAAAAAAAAACAAAAGAAAAAAATAGATTTACTGTACTACTAAAAATGTACTACAAAGAGCATACAATCAACGCCTAAAATACTCATGATTTTGTTCTGTAGGTGACGCAGATACAGCTGCTGATTTTGCCCGCCACCTTCTTGCGCTGGGAGCTGATCCAAACCTCCGCTCCCGCTGGACAAACATGAGGGCTCTGCATTACGCTGCCTACTTTGATGTGCCCCAACTCATTTGCGTGGTGTTGCAGGCGTCCCAGCCTGGAGGTAAGATGAGTGTTGGCTTGTTGGGCCATTTAGAATATTCCAGACACTAAAATCAAAAAGTGACTCACTGAACCATTTGAAAGGAACAAATGTATTGCTAAATGAACATCTAACTAAAATAATAATGATAACAAAGGTGATATTGGGAAGAACGCACTGCTCGCCAGCTCAGCTCGGCAGGTTTGACCTCTAACTGTGAAACATTCATAGAACTCACAAGTCCACCGGCGGAAGCAAAAGTTAAAATAAAGAGCTAAGCGTTACATGTGTACCTGGGGCTTAGGAGTCTAATCAGGACATTTTTCATCGACATTGGCCTTCAATCGTTGTGCTCATGTAACTCAGTGGTGACCAACCACCGGTACCAGTCAGCGAGCCACCTCGGGCCAGGCCGCACACATAGAAACTTGCAGTACTTCCGGTTTATTTATTATTCGAAGCGGAAAAATATAATATTTTGAAAAATGACTGGATCCTCTCCTTTACATCCATCTCTGATGAACTCTTGACACATATCAAGATGCTAATTGTCTCAGACACATTTTGCTAAAAATAAATTATTAGCTTGCGGCTAATAAAATGAGCAAAAAAAAAAAAAAAACAGACCACGTACAAAGCCCGCTCTGAAAAATATGCGGCGAGCAACCCTTGATAAAACGTTATTGTGAGTTATGCTCTGTGGCGCCGTATCCCTCATTTATTTATTTATTTATCCATTTATTTGCCTTATGCCTGATGCCATATTTTAGTAGGGTACTGATAATATAGTTACATAAACATTGTAGTTGTTGTCTGGTGTCTGTTGCGTTACCCGAGTGACCATATTAAGGTACATACAAATAAACGGCGGGTTTGTGTTTGTTATTTAATTTTCCCAAATGTTTTATTATTTTAGTAATTTACATTTGATATGATATTCTGATGGGAGTGGAATCAAGTAGAAGCCCCCTTGGCTTGATTTCCTTCTGGCACTGGTTTTAAATGAACAAACAAATACATTCATGTACTTTTCTGAAACGACTCACCAAACAAGGTTTGGGTAAATGGCAAACAGAAGAACAATGACAAACACAGTCAGACATGAACACATGTATGCTGATAATAAATAAAACAAGCCTCTAACTCAAAATCAAAACCAATAAGAATTATGTCCAAACTTCAATTAAACAAGCTTTTAAAATGTCAACTGTTTTGTGCTACAGACAATTTTACACAAAGACCTGGCCTGCAACTAGACCCATCTAAACACATTTGTCTAGCCACAATGGACGTAATCGTTATTTTTCATCTCACTGTTTGAATTAGTGGTGGCTTGAAATATTTTTTTAACCCATAGAACATATCGATAAGTGGAGAAACATACCGTACAAAACTAAGTTCTCCTCATTTCTGTTTTTCTAAGATGTAGATGCGACCTGTAGTGACTTTGACTTTGGCACTGCCCTGCACATCGCTGCGTCTAATCTGTGCACATCAGCCGTCTCATGCCTCTTGGAGCTGGGAGCCAATCCTGCTTTCAAAGTAAGCTAACGGTGCATCTTCTCTTCTTAGAATCTACTTTTGTATTTTTCCACATCACTGAAGTTGTTTTCTCTTTTAAAATTGTGTGTGTGCGTGCGTGGGTGTGCGTGTGTATGTGTGTGTGTGTGTCATGTGTGTGTGAATGTGCGTACGGCCCACATTCAGTTGTTTCTAAGCCGCCGTGTGCTTTGGTACATTATCATGTTGGGAGGTTTATGGGAAGGTGACTCGTCAACCCAGAGGTTCTTTCTGGACTCACTAGTTCTGTAGCTGAGAGTCGCAGCATGAGGAGTAAAGATGTGTCTGGTTTCCGCCACACACGTGAATTGAGGCCATGTTCCTGTTGTTTTATCAGACCACAACATCTTGCTAACTGTGGGAGTATCGTAAGAGTTTTTGAAACATGGCATTCTGATTCTAATTGTAATTCCGGAATACGTGTTAAGGAGTGAAATCCACCCATTTTTAGCCATGTCAAGGGGCAGGCATTTTGTTTCTTCTGTCAACGGAAGAGACTGTCAAATCACTTACTGTTGCGTTTCAATGACCAAACGTGGCATCTGACGCCATGTGATATAATGAGGTACAGTTTGGAGTAGCTTGTCAGTTGCGGTTTCAAATGAGCTGAACTCAACACTCTTGGTCACTCCAACATTGGTCAAGCGGTTTCTTCATTGCCGCATTTTCACAAATTCTGTATTGAGTTTGTTAATATGACATAATCATACTCACTGAGCATACAAATGACTCAATGATTTGAATCTGACTAGCCCGCACTACACATAACTTTACATTTTGTGTTGTTTGCCCTTGTAAGCAGTTATTTAATTTCAGTATGATTTAATTTTGAGATTTCATGTGCTCAGTCAGACAGCAGAAGTTTAATATTGGAGTTGTTTTAGGTGTCGTAGCAAAAGTTTTGTATACAGTCCTCATGATGGTTTGGATGTGTTGATGGGAGTGGGACGAAAGGAACATAAATCATGAAAGCAGAAGGATGGGAAAAAAAAACAAAGGTTGAAAAAAAAATAACGGGAAAATTCATAAATGAATAAATAAAATACTGTTGTGGCATTATGTCATTGGCTCTGCGCTCAAAGTTAGCTGGCGGGAGGAAGATAAGGTAAGGGTTATATTTCCAATTATGATATTTCATGTAATTATCAATAATTAAATGCAAATATAACTATTGTAGGACTTTATATGTAACGATCCGATAATAATTTTGTTCTATTCTGATTAAAGGTCTGGTATCTTCCATGTATCTTCCTAGGACTTTTAAACACTGACTACACAGTATTTCATAAGGCAGCATTTTCCAGTCCGCTTGTTTGTAATACAAATTACACTCTATTAAAAATTAAACTTGTTTTTTTCTAACAGTTGTAAAATACAAAAAACGCTGATCCTAAC
>NW_028284026.1:0-6978 GCF_059441095.1 Idiotropiscis lumnitzeri
AGCTAGCGGCAAAAAGTTACAAGAGGTGAGTCTAATGGATATTCCTCCCGTAGGTGCACAGGGTGCGGCAACGTCTGTTACTGAGCAAGAAGATAATCATAGCGATGGTGGATATTCACCAAGAACTTATAGGCGAATGATCGACCGAGCTAGCCGTGGCCAAGTGTCACCGTCCTCTGTGTTACTCAGGCGCTATCTTAATCCTGCCGTCCAAGCACAGCCTGTTAAAGAAAATCTTAGGGCAAGTTGTCCACCAATTGCTTTATCTGAGCCTGTAGCGGTGTTAGCTCCATCGTCTTCTAAGATTGCAGTAGCTAGCCCACGAAGTTCCTCCGTATCAACTGTATCCTCATGTCATAGACTGCCCATTCCTCGCCCCTCAACGCCGAGTGACACAGGTGTAGTATCTCGCCCCTTGATGTCAACTTATCAAAGGGCGCTGGCATCTTCAGAGGTGCATGCGGCCATGAGAGCAAGCAGAGGGCCAAGAGGTTGTGCACTATGGCCTGTTTATGCGATGGCGGTGGCCTCAACTGCTGTTCATCTGGCCATGCGAGCAGATAAAAATAATCCACGTTAATTTTTGAGCTGTTGATGTCCCCGAACAACCTGAAAATGCTTGAATTCAGAGGCCGTCAATGGGTTCAATTCAAGGCAAATTTCACGTGGAATAGTCATTCTAACGCCATGCTCGACTTTTCTAACGCTTTCAGACTAAAATCTGAGCAAGCTGTGTAGTAGGGTTTCCATCTTGCTTGTTGAATAAACATCCGAGGCTATGTGATAGCAATTTCCGAGAAAGTCGATTTATCAATGAATCCATCGTTCTAGCCTTGGTCTTTTCAATTTCAAATCGCTCAGTTAACTGACCGATAGTCGTTTCGATTTTTCGTCTTGCCGCATTGAGTTTGGTGCGCAGCGTTTTTGGCAAACTATCTGTCATGTTGCTGCGCACAGGAGTGATAAGTTCGACATCTTGCTCAGCTAACTCATCTTTCAAATTTTGGCCTAGATAACCTTTATCACCGAGCAAGGTACCTTGAATATTTTCTGCCAAAATCATGGCCGATTCTCGCTCGCTTTCATTGGCAGGGGTGAGATAAAAGCCTGCAATCTCTCCCTCTAACGTGGTCAACAAGTTACCCTTAAATCCGAAGTAAGTTTCACCTTTGGAAGCGCAATATCCAAAACTGGCTTCACCTTTGAAGTTCTTACTCAATGGTACCCGCTTAAAGTGGGTCACTGTGATAGGAAAACCATCAATAATATGGGCTTTTTCTGCTTGTAATTGAGTGAAAAGTTTCTGTAATAGCCTTTGTTTTATCAGACATAAATTGGCAGCTTGTTTAGCAAATTGGCTACGAGAGGGAATATTGGGAAAGAGTGAAAGCCAGTGAGTTTTAAAGTACCACCAAATGCTTTTATCGGTATGATGACTTAGAAATTCGCCAACAATTTCCATGGTTAATAGTTCCGAATCAGCCAGTTTTGGAGGTTTACCTCTTTGTCGCAACTTAGTTTCGATTAATGAATCATATTGGTCATCGACCCAACAGTAAATCCGTGTGATAAACTCTTCCAAGTGCATACTTCCATGCTCCTAACCGTTTGTTTGATCCCAAATACGTTAGGGGATGAAGTATGCATTTTTTCAAGTGTTAAAACTAATTCATTGCTGACTCTTTATTGTCCAACAAAAAGTCGAGCATGGCGTCATTCTATTTCCATGGAATTTAACAAAGAAGTGGATGCATTGAAGGCTTCCCTTCGGGCGAGTTGACTGACGTTGTGCTCTTTGTTATCTATTTTTGATGGAGATGACTACATCAAAAAGAGACGCCGCGATCACAACGCCATTCAAACTCGCTGAACCCAGCATCTTCAGGTAGTTTGGGTATAAACCTTATATTTATTGTTTTCGGCAATAACATTAACTTGGTGAAAATAGTCGCTGATGACATCAGCATAGGCTAGGTGACGGTTAGCAACGATTTGCAGCGTTCCTCTTGGCGCCAATAGCTTGTGACTGTCGGCCACAAATTGTCTGGTGATGGACAGAGTCGCCGATAAGCCATCATGAAAAGGTGGGTTGGAAATAATGGCGTTAAATTTACCTTCAAGTTGGCTAATTCCATCGGAAGGGTAAATTTTGGCTTTCATATTATTGGCTGCCAAGGTGAGTTGGCAGGAAGCCAGCGCCATGGCGTTAATATCAACACATTCCAAGGATAATTCAGGATTCATGAGCATCAAACTGGCTGCAATGACACCTGCACCGCAGCCAAAATCCAGAACTCGGCCATTAAGCTGAGGCAAATTTGCGAGTAATAGTTCAGTGCCGGCATCCAATTTTTTCTCACTGAATACGCCCACTAAATTGCAAAGGGTAAGGTTGCCAATAGGCGTTTTCAGGGAATAAGTGCTGATCCAGTCGGTTAAATTGAATTCAGGTGCTTGGCCATTGAGCTCAGCAGAATAAAGTAAGCAATGGCGTGCATTGTCAACTTTATGGGGTGTACTGAAGTAATTTGGTAATAATTTGGGTAAAGATTTGATGCCACCTTTATTTTCACCGGCCACCAAAATTCTGCCCTCAGGCTTAAGGTGTTTGGCTGCTAACGCAAACAAATAAGGCGCCAAAGATTTTGCTTTGGGGAAATACACAAGCACCAGATCAAATTGTTTTTCGATGGGCAGTTCATGGCCGAAATAACGTTGATATTTGGTATCTTGCAGAGAATTGACTTGTAGAAAATGTTGATAATCCAATGCTAAAGAGGTGAGCTCTTTGACATCGGCCAATAGATGTTTAGCCAATAAATCAGCTTCGTGATTGAGTACCAAAACAGCTTGGTTTTGAATCAGTTCGATATTACGGACAAAGAGTTGAGAAGCGTTAGCAAGCACGGCTCGAGCTCTAAAAAAGGAAAGCACTGATTATATACCTAAGTAACCTGAAGGTGCCAGATTCAGCCCACTTTGCTACATTGTCATTGTGATGATATTGCGGTCAATTATTTCCCGTAAAAATAGACAACAAAGATTGCAGAGTCAGTTAACTCGCCTAAATTAATGATTACTGAATTTGAGCATTTTCAGGTTGTTTGTGTGTAATCAAATATTTGCGTTTACATTTCGCTTTCGTAACGGTGATGATTCTCACATTTTTGCAGCATGATTTCATATACCGTCAACAATGGATTTTTAATGGCTTATTTCAGTAGGGAACAGCAATAAGTCATTCACCTCATAGTTGATTAGGGCGCTTTAGCATGAATCCAAAAATCTATTTACTGGCATTAATCACCTTTGCTACGGGAATGGATGAAAACTTAGCGGGTGGAATTGTCCCTTTTATTGCCGATGATTTAGCGGTTTCCATCAGCGCTGCTGGACAGTTAACGACAGTGTTCTCATTAACTTATGCTTTAGCTGCCCCTCTGCTGCTGTTTGCGACTTCTCGTTACCCTCGACTCCCTTTGCTGCGAGCTGCGTTAATGACGTTTTGCTTAGGTAACTTGTTCTCAGCGTTTAGCCCAAACTATGAAATGCTCTTTTTGATGCGAATCCTTTCGGCAGCAAGTTGCGCTTTGATTGTGGTTCTGGTGACGACAATTGCGACCGAAATGGTTGAAGCAAAATTCAAGGGCAGGGCAATTGGCATTGTGTTTATGGGGATTAGTGGGTCATTGGTGCTGGGTGTACCCATTGGATTGTTGTTCTGCAATTGGCTTGGTTGGCGTGCGCCTTTTGCGTTTATCGCATTTTTGGCCTTAATGCTTTGTATCTTGGCTCCTAAGATGCTGCCAGCCATCACGGGCGGTGGGACCCGAATTCCATTGTCACGTTATCGTGATCACTTAAAAAATCCTAAGTTAACGCCATGCTCGACTTTTTGTTGGACAATAAAGAGTCAGCAAGGAATTAGTTTTAACACTTGAAAAAATGCATACTTCATCCCCTAACGTATTTGCGACCAAACAAACGGTTAGGAGCATGGAAGTATGCACTTGGAAGAGTTTATCACACGGATTTACTGTTGGGTCGATGACCAATATGATTCATTAATCGAAACTAAGTTGCGACAAAGAGGTAAACCTCCAAAACTGGCCGATTCGGAACTGTTAACCATGGAAATTGTTGGCGAATTTTTAAGTCATCATACCGATAAAAGCATTTGGTGGTACTTTAAAACTCACTGGCTTTCACTCTTTCCCAATATTCCCTCTCGTAGCCAATTTGCTAAACAAGCTGCCAATTTATGTCTGATAAAACAAAGGCTATTACAGAAACTTTTCACTCAATTACAAGCAGAAAAAGCCCATATTGTTGATGGTTTTCCTATCACAGTGACCCACTTTAAGCGGGTGCCATCCAGTAAGAACTTCAAAGGTGAAGCCAGTTTTGGATATTGCGCTTCCAAAGGTGAAACTTACTTCGGATTTAAGGGTAACTTGTTGACCACGTTAGAGGGAGAGATTGCAGGCTTTTATCTCACCCCTGCCAATGAAAGCGAGCGAGAATCGGCCATGATTTTGGCAGAAAATATTCAAGGTACCTTGCTCGGTGATAAAGGTTATCTAGGCCAAAATTTGAAAGATGAGTTAGCTGAGCAAGATGTCGAACTTATCACTCCTGTGCGCAGCAACATGACAGAGAGTTTGCCAAAAACGCTGCGCACCAAACTCAATGCGGCAAGACGAAAAATCGAAACGACTATCGGTCAGTTAACTGAGCGATTTGAAATTGAAAAGACCAAGGCTAGGACGATGGATTCATTGATAAATCGACTTTCTCGGAAATTGCTATCACATAGCCTCGGATGTTTATTCAACAAGCAAGATGGAAACCCTACTACACAGCTTGCTCAGATTTTAGTCTGAAAGCGTTAGAAAAGTCGAGCATGGCGTTAAGTTATTAAGTGCTCAATTGGTTTCCATTTTGATGATTGGTGGCCATTTTGTTTTGTTTGCTTTTTTAGCGCCCTATTTACAAACAGAAATTGGTGCAAGTAAACAGGAGTTGACGGGTTATTATTTCCTCTTTGGTGCAGCAGCCATCAGTGGCGGATATTTTGGTGGTTGGCTTTCCGACAAACTGGGCAAAGTTCGTGCACTCATTGGGGTGCCAATTGTCTTTATGGTGTTTCTTGGTGTTATTCCGTTTACCCTCACAAATATCTGGATATTTGTACCCTGCATGATGTTATGGGGTGGGTTAAGTTGGACCATCTCCCCCATAGTGCAAAATTATTTAATCCATACAGACAGTGCTAATGCGAGTGTGAGCATTGGTGTAAATAATAGTTCGATGCACTTAGGCGTGGCTTTGGGAGCATTAATTGGTGGGTTAGTGGTTAAATTTAGCTCTGTTAGTTGGACGCCTTGGGTTGGTGTGTTGGTGGTATTACTCAGTGTGCTTTGTGCCATTTATTCAAGTCGTCAACCGCCCGTTAAGCACTCAAGTGAAAATTCAAGTTTAACTGAGTCATCAGAATCAGAGGCTAATGTCTCAGTTGTGTGATCCAAAATAACCTGAGAAATAAGTCTCGGATTATTTCATTTGCGCCTCTTAGAACTGGGAGCTTAAAGCTGCATGACCATACTATGGTGTTAATAATGCGTAAGCCCTATTGATGTTTATCAGTAATTCTGTTTACATTCTGTACTCAATCTTGTCGGAGAGCTTTTTGCTGAGACCGCATTGCGGGATCCGTTGAACCTGATCAGGCTAATACCTGCGAAGGGAAACAGGGTAGAGTTAAATTCGAGTATGGTTAGTCCGTTGTATGCCATTGGTTATGAAACTAAGTTAAGTCACAGAGTTTCTTGAACATTTGGCTGAGCCCCTAAATTTACTCTCAATTGATTCTCACTGACAAGTTAATGAGCTAACTGGCTACAAGGAACAGTGAGATGACCAATCGTCGAGAGCAACGTCTACAAGCGCAAACCTTTATCAATCAGCTTACGCCACAATTGCCGCCCAATTCTGAAAAATATTACCTGAGTATCCAAAGTCAAACGGGTCATGAGTTAAAGGTTGCCATGCGGCAAATCTTTCAACATGACACAATTTCTGGGGACAAAGAGAATCTCAAGCGTACCCCTAATCCCCGCTATTCGGGTGTATGACACCTCGGGGGCCTTATGGGGAATCCTAATGCGCAAATTAATGTGAAAATGGGATTAGCACCTTTAAGGGATGAATGGATTTTTGCTAGATCGGATATTGAGTTTGACGCTGACCAAAGTAATTTAATTGGCACAGATGGCGACATTAATGGCTCCTTAGCAGCTGAATTATTGGCAAGAAGACCCAAAATCGCTTCCCAAGGAAAGACGGTAACCCAGCTTCATTATGCACGACAAGGTGTGATTACCCCCAGAGATGGAATACGTTGCTGCTCGAGAAAATATGGGATTAGCAGCTAAAGATAATGCTGCTTACATTGATGCTGAATTTGTGCGGCGTGAAATTGCTGAAGGCCGAGCCATTCTGCCTGCTAACATCAATCATCCTGAAGCTGAGCCTATGATCATTGGCCGAAATTTTGCGGTGAAGGTCAATTCCAATATTGGCAATTCATCCGTCGGTTCCTCCATTGAGGAAGAGGTGGAAAAGTTAGTTTGGGTCTACCCGCTGGGGCGCCGATACCTTAATGGATTTATCAACGGGGCGGCAAATTCATGAAACTCGGGAATGGATTATCCGCAATGCGCCCATGCCTGTCGGTACAGTGCCCCATTTATCAGGCATTGGAAAAGGGTCAATGGCGTAGCCCAGGATCTCAATTGGCCAGATTTTCGAGACACTCTCATCGAGCAAGCAAGACAAGGGGGTTGATTACTTTACCATTCATGCCGGATTGTTGCTGCGTTATGTGCCTTTAAACCGCAAAACGAGTCACCGGCATTGTCCTCCCGTGGCGGCTCCATTATGGCGAAATGGTGTTTGAGTCCATCATCAAGAAAATTT
>NW_028284027.1:0-6860 GCF_059441095.1 Idiotropiscis lumnitzeri
ATGTCTTTATTCCAAAGTAACAAATATATATATATATATATATATATATATATATAGTATATATATATATATGTGTATATATATGTGTATATATATATATATACACAGACCAGTTGTCCTTTCATTTTACCATGAAGAGTCCTGAGACCTCTATGGCCCTGGTTAGACGACCACCCACCGCTGTGTTGTTGGGAATAAATGTGCAACATTGTTCACCGAACATAGCACAAACACCACCTCTCTCATCCAACAATACATCAACAGTCATCCTGTTTCGGAATGCCATTAGAGATTGGTTGATAGCCGTTCATGCACAGTTTCAAACCCACTTTGCGTCCAATTACCTAATTTTTGCACGTTGTGATGATGCAGTTGACCTGTCTGCGTTCTTTGTTCTTCGTTCGAGGACTCAAATCCTGTTACTTGATCTGTTAATTTACACTTACTTACTTACTTACACTAAGGAGAACACCGATGGCTTCCATGTATGTTGAATCATTTTTTTTTTTTTTTTTGCCGTGATACTCTGCTTTCTCTTTTTTAACGTCACCGATGTCCTGTCATGACATTGGACAGTTCACACAGTTTATTAACAAACAATATAAAACATACCATTTACGATCAATCAATTACATTTTGTGAAATGGCACTCTCCAGAAACTACCAATAATCTATAAGCAGGGCCTAGTTATGAAAAACACATACAGATATGCACTAAGTCTCAAAACCTTTTACATTTTTGGGTGATTTATCAAATGATCTATCATATCCACACCACCACCAGATTTCCCCTCTTGATAGTGATTGAAGTTTATTTCAACCACTATCAAAACCAGACACAGTGGTGGTGAAAAGATTCCTAACCGCTTAGCTCTGTCAGCAACATTAATGCTATTTAAATTTTCAAGAGCAACTATCATAGAAAACATGTTCATCTACATCAACTCTAGTCACAGGATACACGCTGACCCAATCCATACATGTATTATCAAGATAAGCATTAATATAATATCAATAATACAATTTCATTTGCTTATTTTGGATATCTCGTTGTCCAATTGCTATCTTTTCACGAAAGTACAGACTTTCTCCTGTAACTTTGTTCTGTGGACCAATAGTTGCCCACTTGAGTATTACTCATGGTTCCAACTCAAATCTATCAACATGTCGTCCAAGCTCCACAAATATGTCCCATCACTTTTTTTTTTTCAATTATCTGCTTGGTGTTTGCAAATCCATTTTGATTAGTAATTGGGATTCTTACTGTTGGTATTGTACTATAGTCACATCATAGTTTGTTTATGTAACTCTGGGTTGTTCCCACATATAACACAACAACAAAAATATCAGAATAAAATTGTATACATCCAACATAGAACAGCTGCTTTTAACCACTTCAGGGTCATTTTGTCTGAAATATCCCCTCTACTTAGTCTGGTGTCTTATGAAATAAGACCACCCTATCATCAGACTTCCGCTCATCTCCTTTGTAGGAGATTTCAACCAAAATGACCTTTTTACATGTGTCAAATGAACCAATGTTGACTCTTCTACTATATTTACAGCTGTGAGAGCTGTCAATAAAACTAAACATGGCATTCCCCCTTGGGTAATTACATATGTCTTATCTTCAAACTTCTTTCAAGCATCCAGTCTCCTGGCTCCACTAGTTTAGTGCCCTGCTAGGAGACAGAAAGATCCTCACCACTCTAAATTTGTGCCTGTCTTTGTTTTTCTAACACTTTTCACATGTAGTCAGCTAAAGTTGCTTCAGCATCTATTTCCCATTTGTTCTTAAATTTGAGGTATTCTATAAGGCCTTCCAAACAATGTTTTACAACGTCTCGGTCCTAAATACAATGAAATACAATACAGTGCAACTCTCTGTATATAACTCAAATTAACTCACATAAACACATTTACAGTAGATACCAGAAAAACAACAGAACAGCAACAGTCTCATGCTGAGTCAAAGGCCCGAATATTCATCTTCAAGCGAGGTTTAAAAGTGGACAGAGAGGCGACTCGCATAACATTCAATGGAAAGTCACAGTGCTTGTCGTTTTTACAAACAGTTTTACTAATTTCCATACACTGTGTCCACTGCCTCCCCGTTTCCTCAATGCATAGCCTTTTCACTTTTTTTTTTTTTGTTCATTCTTTTCACCAATCCAGAGCTTTGAGGGTGGTAAGCACAATTATCTTTCAAATCAACGTGAAACATTCCTATCTCTTTCACAAGTTAGTTAACAAAATGGGTACTATTATCACTGTTTATTATTTTCAGGAATACCATATCTCGGAATGATATCCTTACAAAGTACTTTTGCCACTGTCAATGCATCTGGATTTGTTGGTTAGAAAGAGTTCTAACCATTTCGAATTCACATCTATGATGACCAAACATTTATTTTATTTTTTTTCTTCACTTTGGTTTTTATCAAATAAGTCCATATGAATAATTTGAAATGGATATTGTGGTGTAGGAAAGCGTCCTCTGCGTGGACTCAAATTACCTTGTGAATTGTGTTTCGCACACGTTAAACATGCCCTACAAAAATGTTTCGAATAAGCATTAAAGCCGTAAGCCGTATAATAACGTAATATCTGATGCACCATTTCCCCTGTTGAGACATGTGTTATCCCATGACTCAATATAGCAGCCCATTTGTAAAGATTATTGTTTGGTCATACAGAGATCACGTAGCGATGTTACACCATTTTCCTCCAAAGCCTTTGTTTAACTTTGGGACTTCTATCACTAAAACGTGTATGTCCGCAACAGCTTCTTTAGCTGTATTGTCTGCAATGTGTATTCAAGGAAAACACTTATGCAATGTATGCGCTACACATTTTAAGACGACTATATGTGTAAATAGTAACACAATTTACTCTCTTTAGTTTACACGCTTTTGTTTAAGATACTAATTCTGTTGCATGAGCTGAGTAATTTGAGGAGTAACTGCTAAGTTCTTTTTCCCAGTGTCATTTGATACAACTACAGTATTTTATTTATTTATTTATTTATTTATTTCCATCTACAAATAGCACTTCTCCGTTTTCTGAAGGCGAATCTTTTTGATGCCTTTACTTTTGGTTACTTTTTTCTACTAACTCATAACAATCTAGTTTTGTACCATCCTCCTGACATAATAATGACAGCCGGGTTTAATGTTGTACATCTCTCTATAATCAGATGTGGTTTTGATAACAATGTATTCATACACTATAAATGTCCCGCCGGTGACAAAAACGTCATGTTCATCAGCAAAAGCAATGCAGAAACCGCACGTGGTACTCTCAAAACCAGAGGATGGAACAAAACTATGGTTGCACTTGTTTCTGCAATTTCCAGATTGTGGGACTAATAAAAGACCATCTTTATCTTAATCTTATATCTACAGCAATAGATACTGCATTAACTGTTCTCATGCAGTGCTTCAATGCACATTCTACGTTGTCTAGTTTGGAATAGAAGTATGCGATTGGTTTCATCTTATCTCCATGTTTCTACACTAAAACTAAGGCCTTTTGCATCTGGACAAAGGGTCAGTGCCATACTTAATACGAACACTTGTTTCCTTTCACAAAAGCTGAATATGCTTTATCAGTCCAGTGTAAGGACAATGTCATTTAGAGGTTTTCCTCATTCATCATTTTACTCAGTGGCACAGTAATTTCTGCATAATTTGGAACTCAGACTTTACAATAATTTGTTAATCTTAAGCATGTTAATTTTATTTTTATTTCCTATTTTTCTAACTTTATGACTCATTTTACTTCAACCAGTTCTACCTCAAAGTGAACAAGTACACATCAATGTTATTTGTAGTCTCTAATTTCTTCTCTGCTTTAATTCCTTGGATGTTAAGATGGCGGCGCGCATGGACGCAGCGGCTAACAGCTCCCCCTCACAGTGCTCCTTATTACTTTTTATTAGTGTTTGCTTGCTCTTATTGGCATCAACTGAGGCACAACATCGATATACCCGCCAGGACATCGTGAACATTGGATATCGATGCGAAATAACCATCACAGAGGAATTTTGCTATGATCGCAAAATTCCGAACGAACTGGCGAGGCTGCCCGGCTCACCGTGGCTGGTCATCGGGACCGGGAGGCGGCGCAGGCGACGCAGAGAGAGGAAGCAGAAGCGAGGCTGCAGGTCCGGTGTCTTGCAACGGCTGCGACGGCAGCCCCATAGGCAACCACTACCGAGTCTGCACCTCACCAACGCCAGATCCGTGGTCCACAAAATCGACGACCTGGGATTACAAATCCTGGGAAACCGCTATGTGCGCGATAGCAGTGTGATCGTCGTCACGGAAACCTGGCTGCACGCAGACGTCCCCGACGCTAGCATCCAGCTGGCCGGTGCGCTCGCTACATCGCGCGGATCGGACGAGGGACACCGGTAAGAGGAGGGGCGGGGGGCTCTGTGTTTACGTGCATGAGAACTGGTGCGGCGATAGCACGATCGTCGAGAAGCACTCTTCCCCCGACATCGAGTTCATGTCCGTTAAATGCCGGCCTTATTTTCTCCCGAGGGAGCTAACGGTAGTGATTCTCACAGCTGTTTACATCCCTCCCGACGCTAGCACTAGCACGGCGCTCTCGCTACTCGCGTGCGTCATCAATAAACATCAGCGGGCGCACCCTGATGGCGGTCACATTGTAGCGGGAGACTTTAATAAGGCCAATTTAAAGACTGTACTCCCAGAGTTTCACCAGCATGTCAAGTGCCCGACGAGGGGAGACAACACTCTCGACCATGTGTACTCGAACATCAAGCACGCATACAGAGCCCTCCCACTCGCCCCCCTCGGCCAGTCAGACCACCTGTCCTTGCAGCTCGCACCTGCGTACACCCCTCTCAGGCGCAGATTCAGGCCTACCACAAAGACTGTGAAAACCTGGCGTGACGACGCCATGAGTGAATTACAGGACTGCTTTCATGACACAAACTGGGACCTCTTTGATCATCAGGACCTTGATGTCTACACGCATTGTGTACTGGACTACATCAAGTTCTGCATGGAAACTGTGTCCCAACAAAAGACTATACGGACCTTCCCAAATGCGAAGCCCTGGATGTCCAGCAGGGTTCGCGCTCTCCTCAAGGCCCGTGACGCTGCCTTCAGGTCAGGCGACAAAGCCCAGTACAGGGTGGCTCGTGCTGACCTGAGCAAAGGCATCAAGCTAGCAAAGGCAACCTACAAGGGGAGGCTGGAGGCCCACCTTGCCAGTAACAGACCACGGGAGGTGTGGCAGGGTCTACGGAGCATCACCAACTTCCGTGGCAGCAGCACGACCTCTGTAGACCCGAGTGCATCGCTGGCAGAGGAGCTTAACTGCTTCTTCGCTCGCTTTGACTCGCCCCAACCATCACACCCCCGCACTTCAAGCTCCAACTCCCCCCCACTCATCGTAGAGGAACACGGTCAACCCCAGGAAAAGCTACTGGACCCGACGGAATACCAGGCAAGGTCCTCAGAGCATGTGCCCACCAACTGTCACATGTTTTCTGCAGGATCTTCAACCGCTCCCTGGCTCAGGCAGTCATCCCCTCCTGCTTGAAAACCTCCACCATTATTCCTGTCCCCAAAAAGTCACCAGCCGTCCACCTGAATGACTACCGTCCTGTTGCTCTCACACCAGTCATTATGAAGTGCTTCGAGAGGCTGGTTCTCCAGCACATCAGGGACTGCCTTCCTCCCACTCTGGACCCCTACCAGTTTGCATACCGGGCTAACAGATCCACTGAGGACGCCATCGACACTGCTCTGCATGTTGTACTGGGCCACCTGGAACAACAGCGGAGCTATGCAAGGATGCTCTTTGTGGACTACAGCTCGGCATTCAACACGATCATCCCAGACATCCTCGTCGCCAAACTGGACACTCTCGGCCTCCCTGCCCTCACACGCATCTGGATTAAGGACTTTCTGACCAACAGACCCCAGACTGTGTTGCTCGGCCCCTACACGTCCTCCACCCTCATGCTGAGCACCGGTTCCCCCCAAGGATGCGTGCTGAGCCCTCTCCTGTACGCCCTCTACACCTACGACTGCAGCCCGGCCCACGGCAACAACACCATCGTCAAGTTTGCTGACGACACGACAGTGGTCGGTCTGATCTCGGAAGGTTACGAGACAGCCTACAGAGAGGAGGTAAAGAGACTGACAACTTGGTGCAAGGACAACAGACTGCACCTTAACTCTGCTAAAACAAAGGAGATTGTCGTCGACTTCAGGAGGAACAAGACGCTGCCGCCCCCCCTCTGCATCGAAGGCGTGTGTGTGGAGAGGGTCCACACGTTCAAGTTCCTGGGAGTACAGATCTCCGATGACCTTTCTTGGAGTCACAACACCACAGCAGTGGTAAAGAAGGTCCGCCAACGTCTGCACTTCCTGAGAGTCCTCAGGAAATTCAACCTGGACAGGAAGCTGCTGCTGGCCTTCTACCACTCGTCCATCGAGAGCCTGCTGACGTACTCTGTCTCCACCTGGTACAGCGGCTGCACTGAGGCGGACAGAGTGAGGCTCCAGAGGACAGTCAAAACAGCGCAAAGGATTATTGGCTGCCCTCTCCCCTCGCTGTCGGACATCTACACCGCCCGGTGCCTCAGAAGGGCTCTCAACATCGTCAAAGACAATACCCACCCAAACTCACACCTGTTCGACCTGTTGCCCTCTGGCAGGCGCTACAGATGCATCAAATCAAGGACCAATAGACTGAGAAACAGTTTCTTTCCGAGAGCCATCTCCATACTGAACTCTCACACACACACGAGACCACCCTAACCTTGCAAAACAGCATTGTGATGTGTTTCTATATGCCCTATTCAGTCTTATTTATTT
>NW_028284028.1:0-6839 GCF_059441095.1 Idiotropiscis lumnitzeri
CCACATCAAATTTTGAAGTGACCACTTTTTGTGGACAACTGGGGTGGTCTGGTGTCCCGCAGAACTCGTCTGGTATCACGATAGCTTGAGGATTTTGTAATGATTTTAATTTTTTTAATCATTGGTGACGACAGACAAATAAGCAAATTTTCACGCTTTTATTTTTAAATATCCAATCAGATTTTGATGGGACCACATTTGTTTTTCCGGTTCCGTCGCCACGCGAGTGGCTACCTGCTAGAGCAGCACGGCTCACTATTTGAGCCTTTTTCGCGTGTTTTTCCCTTTACCCAGTTTTATTTATTTTACCTCATCGCAGCAATGGACATCCAAATTGCGGTGGTTTTATTGCTGCTGAGGGCTGTTTTTTGCGTGATCGTGTCCGGAGATGTCACTGGGAGCTACGGATCAATCGTTTACACAAGAGATCAGCTGTTAGCACTTCGTGCTAACCCCGTGCCGACTCCCGGAGCGAGACCCGATATCCCCCACGAGTTGAGGAGGAAGAGACGGGGGATGTCGCGCGGGGGGCGAAACGCCAGGCAAAGAGGAGGCGTGACCACCCCGTCCTCCCGTCCGTTTTTATGGGAAATGTTAGATACCTTCCCAAGAAAATGGACGAGCTAACAGCGCTAACGCGGCACGAGAGGAACTTCCAATGAGCTAGCTTGCTGATGTTCACGGATTCATGGCTAACAGAGCTAACGCCGGACACCGTTGTGGAATTTGACGGCTTCCAAATACTACTTGCGGACAGGACACTGGAAAGCGGTAAGAGGAAAGAGGAGGGCTGGCTGTGTTTGTTAATGATAGATAGTGTAACCCTAGGCACATCACAGCTAAGGAGCAACTTTCCAGTCGGGACAATGAGCTGCTAGCTGTTAGCATGCGTCCATACTTGACAAGCATCGCGAGTTAACAAGGACGCGCACGTAACAGGTGCGTGAGTAAACTGCTTAAAACTTTGATCGTCATTCGGCTGACCTACAAATTGAGACGCTACAGTCAGTTTGACGTTTTTGTTTGCTTCATTGTGGATTGACATGGAGGAACAAGACAGTGGAAAGCGGACATTAAAAATGACGGAGAAAAGCTGTAGAAGATCACAAGCCTAAACGGATGCAGGCACGCAGCTGCAAATTTGCTCAATTGACCTCCATGCAACGTCAAATTGAACAATTGATGGAGGATGATGCAAATGTTGACGCTGTAAAAAACTGAGGTTCGTGTTTGCTTTAGCGGCATGGAGCAAGAATTTGTGGACCTCAATTCCGGTCTGCAAAATTTAAAGACTGAAGAGGATTTTGCCGATGACCAAAATAACTGGTTTGATCCAAAAAATGTAATTAATGGAAATGTGAGCAATGGAAGAAGGACGTTTTGAAACGTGCAGAGGAAGGATGCAATAAACAAATATCACCTGCTGATAGTAGATCTGCATCAACTAACTACACCCATAGAAGTAGAAGTAAAGAATCTAACAGACAGAAGCTCACTTCTGTCAACGTCTTCAATTAAATTAAAGGCTCAAATGGAACGAGCATGTTTAAAGGCAAAGGCTGCTGATTTACAACAAAGGTTGGCACTTGAGCAAGAAGAAGCTGCAATTAAAGCAAAGAAGGAAATGCATGCAATGCAAACGGCACTCCCTGAGTCTGATGCTAAATTGGATGTCTTGAGAAGATATGAAAATACCCAGGAGGATGGTATCCACATTCCTGATGAGTGTGTTACAATTTAAACAAGGAAAAACATTCAATTACCATCACAGCCTATCAGAGCAACAAGCAGTGTTGACCTGAAATGCTCCCACTTCGACTATTCCAATGGCTAGATTTCCACATCAGACAGAAAGTAGAGAACAACAGGGACATGTGCTTGATGGCCTTTGCCACGCAATCTCACAGCAAGCCAGTGTCGCAGAATACTTAGCAAAGAGTCAAAAAGCATCGCTTCTTCCCGAACTTTCCATTCCTACGTTTTACAGGCGACCCTCTGCATTATAAAACCTGTATAGGTGCCATTGAACATGGGATTGAAGGCCGTACAAGTGATAACCGTGATCATCTTCAATTTTAGCTGCAGTATACTAGTGAACAACCACATGAGTTGGTGAAGAGCTGCATCCATATGGAACCTCTGACAGGATATACCAAAGCAAAACAAATCTTGAAGGAGTTTTATGGTGATGACTTCATGATAGCAGAAGCATATTTAAAGGAAGCCATGGATTGGCCAACAATCAAGTCTGAAGATGGTGTTGCACTTCAGTCTTTCACATTATTCCTTATGGGCTGTTCGAACATAATGGCAGATGTTAATTACATGGAGGACTTGGACAACATGGCTAATATAAAGGCATTTGGCAAACAAACTTCCATACAGACTTATAGAATCTTGGAGAAAATTTGCCTGCAATCTCCAAGAAAGAACAAATAGAAGAGTGAAGTTTAAGGATTTTGTTGACAAGCACGAAAGATTTCTATAAAACAGAAAACAAAATCACAACACACAGAAACAACAAAATCAAAGAAAGTCTTCACAACAGTCATTGTGCCCGCCAAGATGGAAAACAACAAAACCACCACGCCAAAGGCAGAACCTGTTTCAGTGGATGCTATTGCCAAACCATGTGCTAATTGTAATGGAGAGCAACACAGTCTCACAATTGGTAAGGAATTTAGGAGAAAGCATCACAAGGATAAGATTGACTTCTTGAGGAGCAAGGGTCTGTGTTTTGCATGTTTGATGCACGGTCGCATTAGCAGTTGCTGGAAACAAAAGCTTCAATGTCAAGAATGCTCTAGACTGCATCCTACAGCACTACACATTGTCCATAAACTTCTGCAAAGAAACAGCCTAAGACGATTGTGAATAGCAGTACCTATTAAGCGCCCTCGTACAAACAACAGAAACCTGGGGTGTCACTGGGGCCTGTAAATAGGACTGCATCCTTTCAATAATTCCGGTATGGGTCAAGGCACAAAAAGGAACCAAGACAGTGGCGACTTACTGTCCGGTTTAAAAATGCCCTGACGCCTTTTTTAGACTGAAATAACTTACTAAAGTTTTCGTTTTGTGCCATTCAGAATGGGAGAGGGAGCCAGGAGGTGAAACAGCCGTCTTGCCAGTTCAATCCCGCACACCCTCTGACTCTCACCCTCCGTTCTGCCTTTTTATTGAAACTAACTCATCAATAACTAATCACCAGAAGACAGAAAAGCATCAACAACTAATCACCAAGAGACAGAAAACATCAATAACTCACGGTATAAAGGTCAGTTTAACTAAAGCATCAATAACTAATCACCAGGGACTCCAGCAGGCAGAAAATCATAACCCAAGGTCAGTTTAACTAAACACATCTTCAGGATACGGTGTCTGTGTGTGTGTGTGTTAAAATAACAAGTAAGTGTCTCTGTGTGTGTTCAACATTAATGAGTGTATAAAAACATGATTATGAATACACAAACTGATTACCTATCCTCAGCCCATCTTACATTTCCCCCCTGTTGTGGATTTAAAAATCATGTCCTTACGGCTTTAAGACAGATCATCATAATGAAATCATACAACAGTGTGATCATCAGTGGAGGAGCGAAAACCTCACATTAGGGAAAAATTCCCCTCCTCCCTTCCGGCGTAGAATGAGATCCTCATAATTTGATGACCATCAGGGAATAAAACTTGTCCCTGGGGTGACTTGGTGGAGGCCCTTGCCTCGTTGTAGGAGAGATAAGATAAGATAAGATAAGATAAGATGTCCTTTATTAGTCCCACAATGGGGAAATTTGAGGTGTTACAGCAGCAAAGATATAGATCACACAGAGTCGGCGGCGTAATGTAGCCGTTAATGTATAACATTAGCAGCAGACATTCAGAAAAAGCATGCAAATATACACAGTATAAACGTATCTAAGTGTAAGGAAACACTCCTAATGTTTGTCCATTATACGGAGGGGGAAACGCTGTAATGATAAAAACTACTGAATGATTGAAAATACTGCAATCATAAAAATATTCCAATGATAAAAGTACTGTAATGGTAAGAGTACTGAAATGATAGAAAAGTACTGCATGATAGAAAATACTGCAATGGTAAAAGTACTGTAATAGTAAAAGTACTGCAACGATAGAAAAATACTGCAATGATGAAAGTACTGCAATGGTAAAAGTACTGCAATGGTAAAAGTACTGTAATAGTAAAAGTACCGCAATGATAGAAAAATACTGCAATGATAAAAGTACTGCAATGATAAAAGTACTGTAATAGTGAACATCCTGCAGTGGTAGAAATACTACAGTGATAGAAGTATTGTAATAAGAATACTGTAATGGTAAACAAAATACATCATTGGTCAATATTTAAGTACACCCTTGGCTGAAAGTACAGTAGTAGTTAATATTGCATCCTAGGACTGCACAATTGCACTAATGCCCTCTCCGTTTGTAGGCCTGACCCAATGTTCTTGTTAAAAAGTCTGACAGCAGTTGGCAGGAAGGAGCGGCGAAATCTCTCTTTGGTACAGCGAGGGTGTAAAAGTCTGTCACTGAAGGAGCTGTAAAGTGTTCTCAGAGTGTCATTGAATGGGTGGGCTGGTTTGTCCAGCATTGATGACAGTTTTGCCGTCATCCTTCTGCCCCCCACTGAGTCCACAGAGTCCAGGGAGCAGCCCAGGACAGAGCTGGCCCTCCTCACCAGTTTGTCCAGTCTCTTTTTGTCTCGGCCCGAGATGCCTCCTGCCCAGGAGACCACTCCATAGAAGATGACTGATGAAACCACCGAGTCATAGAAGTTCCTGAGGAGTGTTCCCCGAACGCCAAAGGACCTCAGCCGCCTGAGTAGGAAGAGTCTGCTCTGACCCTTCCTATAGAGAGCGTCTGTGTTGTCGCTCCAGTCCAGTTTATTGTTCAGATGAACACCCAGGTACTTGTAAGTTGAGACCCTCTCAACGTCTGTTCCCTGGATATTCACTGGTGCAGGTGGAGAGTGCCGACGCTTGCGGAAATCCACCACCAGCTCTTTGGATTTCCCAGCGTTGATTTGGAGGCGGTTCTGCTGACACCAGTCCACGAACCCCTGCGTAACCCCTCTGTACTCCCGATCGTCATCGTCAGTGATGAGGCCGACAATCGCAGAGTCATCAGAGAACTTCTGCAGGTGACAGGTTGTGGAATTGTATTTGTAGTCCGAGGTGTAGAGGGTGAACAGGAAGGGAGCCAGCACAGTTCCCTGCGGCGCTCCCGTGCTGCAGAGGAGCACGTCAGACACACAGTCCTGTGTTCTCACGTACTGTGGCCGGTTTGTGAGGTAGTTGTGAATCCATGTGATGAGGTGGTGGGCCACTCCCGCCTGCTCCAGCTTGTCTCCCAATAAGGCGGGCTGGATGGTGTTGAAAGCACTTGAGAAATCAAAGAACATGATCCTCACCGTGCCCCCCGCCTTCTCCAGGTGGAAGAGTGAAGTGTGGAGCAGGTAGATGATGGCATCATCCACATTGATGCCAGGCTGGTATGCAAATTGGAGTGGGTCCATTGAGGAGCTGACCAGGGGGCGCAGATGGACGAGGACCAGTCTCTCCAGGGTCTTCATCAGATGAGACGTCAGCGCCACTGGTCTGAAGTTGTTGAGCTCCTTCGGATGGGGTGTCTTTGGAACCGGAACCAGGCAGGATGTTTTCCACAGCTGGGGGACTCTGCCCAGCTTCAAGCTCAGGTTGAACATGTGCTGGACGATTCCACACAGCTGGTCTGCGCAGGATTTGAGGAGCTGGGAGCTGGTCCCATCTGGGCCTGCCGCCTTCCTCGCCTTCATCTTCCTCAGCTGGTTCTTCACCTGAGATGTTGTGAGGAACAAGGCTGAGCAGGAGGAAGTGGTGGTTGTCTGATGAGGCTGGGAACTGGAGCCTGTGGAGAGAGAGAGGGGCGAGAGAGGGGGAGAGAGGGTCTTGTTCGCAGTGGCAGGAGGGGTGGGTGGGGGCTGCATCAGGGAAGCCTGAGCGGGGTCAGACATTTGATCAAACCTATTGAAAAATAGGTTCAACTCATTTGCCCACTGAAGCCCCCCCCCCCCTTCTGGGTCTTACCTGCTTGTCCGTGGCCTGAGATGGTCTTCAGGCCCCTCCAGACATCCCTGGCATTGTTCCGCTGCAGTTGTTCTTCCATCCGCATCCTGTAGGACAGCCGTCCTTACCTCCCGGATCTTCGTGTATGGTGTGTGTGTGTGTGCACGTGTGAGGACAGGGGCAAGAAGTCCATGTGTTTTTACGTTTCAGTGTCCAGTTTGAGTTCGTCATTCTCAACATTAATCAGGTTGTAATGGTACATTTGGGCAACAAACCTACGATTAACCATCGTCTTTGTCATAAAAATAATGCAACATGAACAGACTACACATAACAAAATGAAAACTATAATTATCCCTATATATTGTTTTTTAAATTCTTCATAGTGGTCATAACATCAATAATTGTTTCATTTTTATTAAAAATTTAAATGCAGTAATGTACTCCAATCAAGGCTGATATTCCTTTATGTACGTCATTAATTTCCAAACAATATCTAATCTTTTTGTTCTGTGGCTTCAACATATTTATCATCTCATCAATATTAGCACCACAGAGTACTGAGTTTCGAGATCCTCACAATAGTCGTTCTCAAAATGATATTTTATTTTTATCAATTTAGCTTTGTTAAGGTAAGATATTTTATTGACAATCTAACATTAATATGCAAAGAACATGTACATTAGTACGAAATGTAAAAGAAAATTGTGGTGGGGGGGTGCGAATTGTTTTCTTCTTGGTAGGGGGGGCATGACAGGAAATAATTGAGAACCA
>NW_028284029.1:0-6815 GCF_059441095.1 Idiotropiscis lumnitzeri
GTCAGTTATGAATGAATAAATGAATAAATAAATAAAGAATGCCACCTTTCATTTCACAGGGTACACCGGACGGCGTACCAGCAGGTAAAAGTCGGAGTAATTAAATAAATACAAAAAGAATGGCTGGGGAATTAAAAAATAATATGTTTTAATAATAATTTGTTTTTTTTGTTATAACATGAATTTCACTCTCTCTCTCCCCGTATATATATATATATATATATATATATATATATATTTATATATTTATTATATATATTGTATTTTTTTTAAGCATTTTTGAAGGTGTGCCGCTACTTCGCGGATTTTCAGTTTTCGCGGGTGGTCTCGGTCCCCATTAACCGCGATAACCGAGGGTTCACTGTACTCCATAAAATTTACAAAAGGCGAGGTGAAACACTCAACCAGGGTTGCTTTTTTGAACATTTCTCGAGGGCCATGGCGAGCCATTTCAAAAAAGCTGCACAACTAACGTATAAAATATTGATAAATTTGCTCGGCCTGATGTGTGTGTAAAGTTTCACGAGTTGTCGTTCATATTTACAACCTCATAATCAGCGTTGTTTTATTGCCGAACAGTGCAATGCCACTCCCACAACCTTTCACGAAAAAGGACGAATTTCGTATTGTGACATCCTCATGGCCGAAACAGTAATCCGAGCATATATGAGGGCGACCTTGTTGAGTTGCACGGAGAAAAACATCCAAGAAAATAACTTGTATTAGCTTTTACCAGTTGGTGGCGCTACTACTACGATGAAAAATAAGTTGGTAGAAGTCTTCAGGGCTGAAGTATCCTCAAATGTGTACAACTTCGAGAAGATAGGATCATCTGAGTCATGTTGCCGGAGCTTTTGTTGTCACAAAGTACAATCGGACTTTTCAGCACCGTAATAGCCACGCCTTTTGCCAAAACGTCACAAAATTCGGCAGAGAGTAAGATCATTGTCTTGAGTCTTTTCTGACTAATTTTCAGTCGGATTCGTCAGAAGGGCACCGTGCAGTACGTGAAAATTTAAATAAAAACAAATTTTTGATTCCACTTGGCGGCGCTGTGTGTAAAACAAAATAATAACATTAAGATGTCTTCAGGTCGGGACGTTTTATTTACAGGTGAAGGTTTGGATTTTTAGGAGCATGTGCAGGGGAGTTATTAAGCATTCATTTATTTGTATTAGGTTCATTTTGTCTTCTTATTATTGATATTTGACTGATTCATTAAAAGCAGACATTTATGTTTTAGGTTAATTTTTTACCTGACATGTTTCAGCGAGTCTTTCGCCTTCTTCAGAGTGTCGCATGATGGTGTCTTGAGACCAGTCTTTATCAGCTGATGTTCCATGAGGGTGTGACTTACCTGTCAAAAAAATTAAAAAATCAGAGCAGTAAAAGAACAAGCACAACATGAACATTACAAATCAGCAATCACTGACCACTGCAAAAGGGAAAACCACATCATGGACCGGGAGAAGGGCAGGGTCATCCGCACAGAAGAGAACAAACTACAGCGCTGGATCAGAGAGGCCATTGAGATCTGCAAGCGAGGCATAAAAACCATGAACAGAGACAAGGGAGCCTTCATCCTCTCTACCACCTGGAGCAGCGTCTTGGCGGAGTGAATGGACAGCGGGGGGCGTGACTTGCCTTCATTCTTGTGACAGGTAAGGCACGCCTTCATGGAACATCAGCTGATAAAGACAGGTCACAAGACACCATCACAGGGTTCGAAGTTAACTTTAAAAACTGCTTGCCCATAGGGCAAGTGCCACTAAAATTTGCCTTGCCCGAGTGGCCAAATTACTTGCCCAACTTGGGCAAGTGACAATTTTTTTTCTCTTGCCCTGAGTGACTTTTTGTATGACAAAGTGTCTAATTACAAATTGCATGAATTTTTTGTTCGGACAGTTCCCGCCTAGAAAGAATTAAAAATACGTTACAATCATAAGGGTTGCTTATAGAAAAATGTATCATGTATTAACACATTAATTAGGTGTCTGCTGACCCAGGATTATGTTATTGTTATGTTATGTTATATATGAAAGAGAATGTGGAATGACACTGAACGATGGAAGGTGGAAGGATGTGGAAAGATTGTGAATGACATTGAATGATTTGGAATGACACTGAAAGATTTTGAATAATACTGAATGACACTGAATGAAGTAAAACTTTCTGGGAACGGGCCAATTCAAGATAGCTGCCGCACTGTGGGGGAGGCTTTGGTACCAAATTTGGAAAGAGACCCAAACGGTTGGGTCCATTTTATATCAGTGTGGGGGTGAAACGTTGGTCTCGGCGGAGCTGTCTGAATATTGGAGAAGTTAGAAGACAAAGTAAAACAGAACAATTAAAATCACTCTTCAAATACATATTGTTTGGTGGGCAGAGCATGATTTACAGCTCACCATTTTATTGCATGCACCAAGCATGTTATACATTTTTCTGTCCATGGGATGGCGTAGTCAAGAAAAATGAAGCATCTCGAAGCCCATTCGTGTGTGAAGTATTTCCCTGCAGGGCTTGGCTGCTTTATGGGGCTTCATTTTGCCATCACTAGTTTTAGATAGTTTTAATTTTTGAAAGAGCATTTTTGTTTTAGTATTAAGGTAGGCCAGAAATGGAATGAAATGCAGAGATAGAAATGACACAGGAAAAATTTGGCTAGAAGGGCTATAATTTTCATTAAAGCAGAGAAGAAAATAGAAACTACAAAAAACATTGATGTGTACTTGTCCACTTTAAGGTAGAACTGGTTGAAGTGAAATGAGTCACAAGATTGGAAAAATAGGAAATAAAATAGAATTAACATGTTCATTTTTGTGATAAGAAATTTGTGATTAGGTGAAAAGGGGAAAAAAAAGAGAATTACAGGCTTTTCAAATAAAACAACCTAATTTAAATTGGCCAACTTGTAAAATGGAAAAGAAAATTCTAAATTATGCACAGAAAGCATGAACGTGTTGGGCAGAAGGAAGGAAAAAGAAAAGAAAGAAAGGAGGAAGCAGTAAGTCTTGTTACAAAACATTAACTTTTCAGGACGAGATGTGGTAGCAATGGAGGATCACGTGACGTAAAAAGTCAAACATAAAAGTGTGTGTAGAAGGAGTTCTACATCAACATGCGTTTTACTCATTAGGCCGTGATACACTGGCAAAATTGGACTTCAATAGAATTAATAAGCACGGGCGAATTCAAACAAACGTCAAAACTTTAAAGGGGCGCATTGTCAGTGATAAGAAAGAGAAAAGATATTGCCAGACCACTTTTCTGTAAAAACTTTCCTTGGGACGCCTCGGTGACCCCCATTAAATCCCTGACCCTTCATAGATAAAGTTGAGGCCCAGTGCCTCTCAGGGCTGTAATTTATTTATGTGGCAGAGAAAGGTCCAACAAGCCTTGGTAATCTTTAAAACAGTATCGTCATGGCCATGGAATGGGTTGTGTATGTTGGAACTTGTGAAGATACACTACAAGATTGTATCGACAAAGCATCTTAACGCACTACCAAATTATTATAAGCCATTTGAGCAAAACAGTGACTGCAAAAAATGACTTCATTAGCCTGGGTTACTGCAGGAACCAGGGCAAAATGAATTCATTTGCATATTTAGTCACAACAATTTGGATTTCGTGGCAGAGAACCACTTAGAGTGTGATTAAGAGCTTTCACTGCTGCTTTAAGGAATCAAAAAATTACATTCTTTTCCCACCACATTCACATTGCACGCCGGCCTAATTGTCACAGGGACACATTATACTGATAAGTTGCGGTGCATTTCAGCCCAGCGTCATTTTTTCCCCGCATCATCTAGGAGGCGCCACACGACTGTGGAGCCGTCCAAATTATCACCAAACCGCGACTTGACCTTCCTCCCGACTGGAGGAACTCAGACTTGTAACACAGACCAGGTGCGCATTCCAGACTGATAAGAAGTAAAAGTGTTTGAGAACCAAGGTCGCAGCCTGAAATCAAACTGACTTTTATGCGATGGGAGTACTAACATTGTGATACCAACGGATAAGAGATTGTTAGGATAAGCAGGAAGAGCGTAGGCGGGTGTGAGCTAATTAAAATTTGGGGTTTCCCATCTTGTATGAGTTGTATGGTTACAATGTGGACTGACAGTCAAGATAAATGTTCATGCGTTCTGTCGACATTGGGCTTTAAAAACCACAACAGGAAAAGAAAAGTTGTGCATAAAGCACGTCTAAAATAGTTATTTGTGAACGCAAAATTCACTTAACAGAAAATGACACAATTACAATTGGAAACTGCCTCGCCTTTATATCGACACAGCGCAGCTAAAAGGGAAAATGAACACACCCCCACACGCACACACACGCAGAAAATCAACTTGACAATTTGATCCCACGCCAGGGAAAAAGGTACCAGTAATTGAACGCACACATTGGGAGAACAAAGGTGCAAACATTGCTGAGGACAGGATCAGCAAATTGGCAGATGGCAAATCCTGGCTGCCTAATTCATTGATTGGAAAAGTAATAAGAGTGACACAAGAGCATAACTATGTGTCAAGAGAGGGGTAGTATGATATGAAATTGTTCCCACATACAGACTTTTCAACAAAAAACTTTTTTTTAGACAGTGTTATTTGTTTGAGATGCAATATTGTTTGGTTGTAATTCATATGTTTTCAAAATGGATTAAGTTGTTTCCGACAACATATGTTGATGCTAAAACAGTTGGAAAAAGTGTTGTGTAATCAAATTGTCAGGTTCAATCACCTAAGCATTCACTGAACATAGGCTAAATGAATGGAAGGAAGACAAGAGTTGATCTTTTACTCGCGAGGAGAACGAACGGAGGTGTGCTCAGTTACATCTCCAAATTCGTTCTGGAGCACACTCCGCCGAGCCCTCTATTTTATTAGGGAAGTCCCTAACAATACAATGTATTTGCACTAAGGGATGAAGGGGGGAGCACCAGCAGGAACATGTAAACATCTCAGACACAAGAGGAAAGACAGACATCAATGGCAGTCATCCACTGATTGAAAAGGCAGATATGCCCTTTTAGTGCTCTGGTACTAAAGTCTCAGTCCTTTTGTTTCAGAGGTGTGTCTCAGCACACCTCCTTTGATGTTGCAGACGTTGATCCAGTCTTCAGGCATCCGCTTCTCTGTGAAGTCTTCTCATCCATATGGTCAAACATGGGTCACGCTGTGGAACAATTCTTTTGCAATACTAATAGAGTAAAATATGGGATAAAATACATCTTCAACCTAACACAAATTATCCTGACATTTGGAATTTCAAGAAGTGATTTGAAGTGAAAATTATGCATTTTGTGAATGATGTTGTAACAAGTGGGACAGTTGTTGCAAAATTGACTCAAAGCGTCATTGTGCATACAGTCTGCAGGACTTGTGGAACGCACTAATGGGACTGTTAAGGGCAGACTTATCAAGACAATGAGGGAAAAAAAGGAGACAATGACCAGACTGTGTTTCAATCACAACAATGAGGATAGTGCCAGCCGAAGTTAGGACACTATCCCCTATCGACTCTCAGGTTCATCAGAACCACCAGCGACTGGCACATCAGTCCCAGTCCACATGGGAAACATGTTTTGACCAAAAAGAAAAAAAAAAAAAAGACGCAATTACTGGTCAGTGTGTTCTGATCCACAGAGAAATCACGTCCGTGTGGGAGACCAACTCTTCTTCAAGGTGCTGAAACGACTTCGTTGGGACAAGTGAATGCTGAGATGGCCCTCGCCAGATGATTGCAGTGACCCCGACGGCAGCAAAGGTCGCGGGGCGTGGCAGCTGGATCCACCAGTTGCAGTACAAGCTTCTCCGGTTTCCAGCTAAAGGCCGAGCAACGCGAATCCCTCGAACAGGAGCCCACCTGAGTCACAATATCGGACCACACGCACATCGGAACCGCACAACCAGCCACAGATACGAATGTTGAAGCCACAGAACAAAAAGATTAGATATTGTTTGGAAATTAATGACGTACATAAAGAATTTTAGCCTTGATTGGAGAACATTACTGCATTTACATTTTTAATAAAATGAAACAATTATTGATGTTATGACCACTACGAAGAATTTGAAAGACAATATATCGGGATAATTATGGTTTTCATTTTTGTTATGTGTAGTCTGTTCATGTTGCATTATTCTTATGACAAAGATGATTATTAACTGCATGTTTGTTGCCCAAATGTACCATTACAACCTGATTGATGTTGAGAATGACGAATTCGAACTGGACAATGACAAACTCGAACTGGACACTGAAACCTAAATAACACATGGACCCTTTTGCCCCTGCCCCCACACATGCACACACATACACCACACACGAAGATCCGGGAGGTAAAGACGGCTGTCCCCTCCTACAACGAGGCAAGGGCCTCCATCAAGTCGCCGCAGAGACAAGCTCTGCGTGGAGACAAACTCTGCGTGGAGACAGTTTTGTTATTTTTCACTAGGTATATTGAAGTTTTTTTATGTTTTATTCCCAAGTGACCAACATACCATGAGAATCTCGTTCCACGCCGGAAGGGAGGAGGGGAATTTTGTCCCTACTGAGGGTTTTCGCCCCTCCACGGATGACCACACTGTTGTATGATTTCATTATGATGATCTGTCTTAAAGCCGTAAGGACATGATTTAAACCCACAAACGGGTGAATGTGAGATGGGATGAGGATATGTAAATAGTTTGTGTATTTCTAATCATGTTTTTATACACTATTTGTATCAGTTATAATTGCGCACACACACAGACACTCACATTATTGCTTTAGCACACACGCGCACAACTGGAACACACGCACACACT
>NW_028284030.1:0-5614 GCF_059441095.1 Idiotropiscis lumnitzeri
CTGCAAAATGATTCAGATGATCCATCTTCTCGAAGTTTTTCACATTTGAGGATATTCAGGCCCTGAAGACGGCTGCCAACTTATTTTTGATCGCAGTGGTAGCGCCACCAACTGGTTAAAACAAATACAAATTATTTTCGTTGATGTTTTTCTCCGGGCAGGTTCACAAAATCTACCTTATATTTGCTCGGATGAGTGTTTAGGCCTTGAGGATGTCACAATACGAAAGTCTTTCGCCTTCTTCAGAGTGTCACATGATGGTGTATTGTGACCCGTCTTTATCAGCTGATGTTCAATGAGGGCGTGACTTACCTGTCACAAGAATGAAGGCAAGTCACACCCCCCGCTGTCCGTTCACTCCGCCAAGATGCTGCTCCAGGTGGTAGAGAGGATGAAGGCTCCCTTGTCTCTGTTCATGGTTTTTATGCCTCGCTTGCAGATCTCAATGGCCTCTCTGATCCAGCGCTGTTGTTTGTTCTCTTCGGTGCGGATGACCCTGCCCTTCTCCCGGTCCATGATGTGGTTTTCCCTTTTGCAGTGGTCAGTGATTGCTGATTTGTAATGTTCATGTTGTGCTTATTCTTTTACTGCTCTGATTTTTAATTTTTTTGACAGGTAAGTCACACCCTCATGGAACATCAGCTGATAAAGACGGGTCTCAAGACACCATTATGCGACACTCTGAAGAAGGCGAAAGACTCGCCGAAACATGTCAGGTAAAAAATTTACCTAAAACATAATTGTCTGCTTTTAATGAATCAGTCAAATATCAATAATAAGAAGACAAAATGAACCTAATACAAATAAATGAATGCTTAATAACTCCCCTGCACATGCTCCTAAAAATCCAAACCTTCACCTGTAAATAAAATGTCCCGACCTGAAGACATCTTAATGTTATTATTTTGTTATACACACAGCGCCGCCAAGTGGAATCAAAAATTTGTTTTATTTTAATTTTCACGTACTGCACGGTGCCCTTTTGACGAATCCGACTGAAAATTAGTCAGAAAAGACTCAAGACAATGATCTTACTCTCTGCCGAGTTTGTGACGTTTTGGCAAAAGGCGTGGCTATTACGGTGCTGAAAAGTCCGATTGTACTTTGTGGCAACAAAAGCTCCGGCAACATGACTCAGATGATCCTATCTTCTCGAAGTTGTACACATTTGAGGATACTTCAGCCCTGAAGACATCTACCAACTTATTTTTCATCGTAGTAGTAGCGCCACCAACTGGTAAAAGCTAATACAAGTTATTTTCTTGGATGTTTTTCTCCGTGCAACTCAACAAGGTCGCCCTCATATATGCTCGGAGGACTGTTTCGGCCATGAGGATGTCACAATACGAAATTCATCCTTTTTCGTGAAAAGTTGTGGGAGTGGCATTGCACGGTTCGGCAATAAAACAACGCTGATTATGAGGTTCTAAATATGAACGACAACTCGTGAAACTTGACACACACATCAGGCAGAGCAAATTTATCAATATTTTATACGTTAGTTGTGCAGCTTTTTTGAAATGGCTCGCCATGGCCCTCGAGAAATGTTCAAAAAAGCAGCCCTGGTTGAGTGTTTCACCTCGCTTTTTGTAAATTTTATGGAGTACAGTGAACCCTCGGTTATCGCGGTTAATGGGGACCGAGACCACCCGCGAAAACTGAAAATCCGCGAAGTAGCGGCGCACCTTCAAAAATGCTTAAAAAAAATATACAATATATATAATAAATATATAAATATTTATATTTATATATATATATATATATATATACGGGGAGAGAGAGAGAGAGAGAGAGTGAAATTCATGTTATAACAAAAAAACCAAATTATTATTAAAACGTATTATTTTTTTATTCCCCAGCCATTCTTTTTGTATTTATTTAATTACTCCGACTTTAACCTGATGGTACGCCGTCCGGTGTGCCCTGTGAAAAAAAGGTGGCATTCTTTATTTATTTATTCTTTCATAACGGACAGCCTCGCGCTCCGCTCGTGCCCGGGCGCAAGAGGTGCTCCAATTCGGCTTAACTGTGACACACGCACCGACCTCCTCCGGAACTTCCATTCGGTTAAACTTAGGGGCCGCTTGGCACCGCCCGTGCCCGGGGAAGGTGCTCCTCTTCGGCTTACTGTGACGCGAGCATGCCCTCCTCCTCCGGAGCTTCCATTCAGTTAAACGTAGGGGCCGCTTGGAACCGCCCGTGCCCGGGGAAGGTGCTCCTCTTCGGCTTACTGTGACGCGAGCATGCCCTCCTCCTCCGGAGCTTCCATTCGGTTAAACTTCGGGGCCGCTTGGAACCGCCCGTGCCCGGGGAAGGTGCTCCTCTTCGGCTTACTGTGACGCGAGCATGCCCTCCTCCTCCGGAGCTTCCATTTGGTTAAACTTAGGGGCCGCTTGGCACCGCCCGTGCCCGGGGAAGTGTTAAAGAAATTTAAGTTTGTATGTTCATCTGTTAGTTTTGTTGTTTAGTTTGTCATCTTAGCAAGTTTCAAACTATAACTAATCTTACAGGCCCCCTTTGTTGCACATGCATTCGTATCTTTCTGGCCTCTAATTAAACCTTCGACAGCTACGGGTGCCAGGTACGGCCTCATCGCGAATGTGACTCCCCAACGCCAGAACCCTTTTCTGTAAACACCTCCCTTGGGGTGTTGATGACCTCTTTAACCCTTCGTAGATAATGTTGGGGCCCGAGGCCTCTTAAGGCTGTAACTTATGCATTTAGGGAGGTCCAACACAAGGCTTGGTATTTCTAAAGCAACAATATCGTCATGGCCATAAAATAAGTTCAACATGTTAAGCCTTGTGAAAATACACTACACAGGTCAAATGAAGTTCAGAGTGAACATGCTCCCTTTTGCTGTTAGAATAAGCAGAAGTATGAACAAAAGGTGTCTTGTAAGCTGAAACCGTTAGAATAGGCAGGAAGAGGGTGGGCAAGTGGGATGGAGTCAAATGTCAAGTTTTCCATTCTGTATGTATTGCATATTCAAATTGCTTATGCTGATGCAAATAAAAACCATGTGTGCAGTCGAACACGCTGGCTTCGCCTCGGAGTTCGAGGGCTGCCCCGCGCGGAAATGACAGACAATCTTGGCTGGTTGATTCATTTGTTCAGGCTTGTTTTGATAGAAACATCCTTAACATTACTTGGTCCTTCGAATGCCGGATGAAAACGTGTGATCTGCGGTGGACGATTGACGACGACTGAAAACGGCGCCATCGTGAAAAGTCCTCTCTTCCAGGAGGCCGGTCCTCGGCCATCCTCCACCGGAGAGAACACAGACTTCATCCATGAACCGCGAGTGTCTCGACCAGCGGAGAGATTGTCACAGGTCAGTGGTTGTATACAACAGATAGTAAAAAACTTTTTTGGGTTTTTGAAGGATAGTAGGGTTTCAGGGAGTTCCTTTACCCGAAGAGATAGTACATCTTAGCTTAGCTATTTTCTGGAAGAAATACAGATTTAACTTTGCTATTTTGGAAGACTTGTTGGAAGACTCGGACAGTACAGAATTAACTGTTGTTTATTCTGGAAGGCAGATTAAGGCATTCCTTGTCTGGTAGAGAGTACAAGTGTAGTTGATTATATCTGCTCGGATAGTACAGAATTAACTGTTGTTTTTTCTGGAAGACAGATTTAGGGGTCCTTATTTCTGGTAGAGTACAGATGTAATTATTACTATATTTGGAAGTGATAGTACAACGTTTGTTATTTATAGAAGACGAAAATAGTTTATCTATTTTCACAGACACAGAACTGATCAATCTGTGAGTGTGTATGTGTATTGTATGAATGTCCAACGTTTGAGAAATCTAAAACTGACCGAGGGTTGTGAGTAAAAACACCCAGGAATACCCGCTCCAAATTGGGAGTAGAAGCTTGGTATTCAACCCAAAGTCAGGCAATTTGAATTTTTCTCAACACTGAGGAACCATAACTAGACACCATAACAATTAAGACTGTCAGAAATGGCGGCAGAATTGATGAAGGAAGTTAACTGTCAACTTTCCGAATTTGAAATAAAGGAAAAATGTAGGTTAGTTGAAATTGAAAAATATTGATTAGCTTCTCGTTTGTAGCTGTTCAATGTTGAGAACTGTGTGTGTTGTTTTGTGGGCCCGTGTATATGTCTGAGTCTGACTATGTGTGTGTGTGAGAACAAAGAAGAGAAAGGGTGGGGGTTGAGTCAGTGAGCTGGAGTGTGTGCGATTGGGGATTACTAATACCACTTGGTATTTTATCCCATGTAATACAGTAGGATTATAAACAGCAGACTGTTGTGGATGTAATAGACAAGAAATCTCCACCTGAAAAAGTTGAAGTGAGAATTGCCACAACAGGAAAATTGAGTTGCTGTCCTACTGATGAGAAACCAGTTTTTAGAACACCCTAGGTGTTGACAAACTGGTCCAATTTTCTAAAATTGGGGTATTGGGTAGTATAGTAAAGTCCAGGGAAACTTTGCAGTGTAGAGATTGGAAGTTAATAAGAAAAGAAAAGGAATGTGTAAAGAAAGAAAAAGAATGTGTAGAAAAGGGAAAGGAACAATTAATGTTCCATAGAAAGGATTGATGAAGTCCAAATGATAGGGCAAGTGAGAAAGGTGTCATAGGCAGATTTGCAAGTGGAAAACTGTATAGAGTAACAGAATGAGAACCTATGTGGTTGAGGGATGTAAGACACTGAGTTGGTTGCATGAATTGAAAGAGAGAAGTAGGTGTTATGAAAGATGGAATGAAGGTTTTGAAAGTGAACATGAGGAATCTTTGCAAAAGCATAGGTGTTTCCTGATTTTGAATTTTAAGTGGTGTCAAACCTGAGGTGCGGGGGCAGAATTTGGTTCTCTAACTGAGAGGCAAGGTAGGTTGAGAAGGAAAAGCGTAAGTGAAATAGGATGAGCGGAAAGTTAAGAGGGGGGTTGGAGATGACTGAGAGGTAAAGTAGGTTGGGCAGATGCCAGAAGGAAAGCGTAAGTGAATTGGAACGAGCGGAAAGTTTAGGGGGAAGGAGCTGTTGCCATTGGCTTGAGATTGCCTGCTCGTAAATTGGCAGGGAGGAGTGGCCAGTAAACTGGAGCCTTTGGTAGGGGGCGTAACCCCTGGCAGCTTGGTTGCCTGGGGACCGCGTGATTGGCGTATGAACAGTGAGGCCCCCCCCCTCCCTTCTTTTTCTGCTGTGAGCGTCTAGGATAGGCTTGCACACGAGGGCGGCCAAGGAGAAGACGAGTAATTTACATAATGAATGAAGGGTTTGAGAACTTGTTTTAAGGAAGTGTACGATTGGGAAAATGAATGACTAGGCCGGGACCCCAGTGGGGCTTCGGACTGCGAGTTGATGTCCAAACCTCTGGATTCCCCCTCTGACAGTGACAACAGTGAGGACATTGAGGAAGATATTAAACATATGTTTGACCTCGAGAATTACTTAATGCGTCATCAAACTGAACCGATGAGATGCAGCTGTTAAAAAAGGAAGTCACATATTTAGGCCGCATTTTGACTGAAAAGGGGCGCATTTTTGGTGACAAGCAAAAAGAAGGCGTTGCCCGAGCCCTAAAACCAATAACAAAGAAGTAAATGATGTCCCTTATAGGTGTACGCAATTATTGCCA